>NC_052316.1:49219801-49302301 GCF_016432855.1 Salvelinus namaycush | reverse complement strand
CGCGTAACTCCCGCTGTCATCCGCGTAACTCCCGCTGTCATCCGCGTAACTCCCGCTGTCATCCACGTAACTCCCGCTGTCATCCACGTAACTCCCGCTGTCAACCACGTAACTCCCGCTGTCAACCACGTAACTCCCGCTGTCATCCACGTAACTCCCGCTGTCATCCACGTAACTCCCGCTGTCATCCACGTAACTCCCGCTGTCATCCACGTCACTCCCGCTGTCAACCACGTCACTCCCGCTGTCAACCACGTAACTCCCGCTGTCGACCACGTAACTCCCGCTGTCGACCACGTAACTCTCGCTGTCATCCACGTAACTCCCGCTGTCATCCACGTAACTCCCGCTGTCATCCGCGTAACTCCCGCTGTCATCCGCGTAACTCCCGCTGTCAACCACGTCACTCCCGCTGTCATCCACGTAACTCCCGCTGTCATCCACGTAACTCCCGCTGTCGACCACGTAACTCTCGCTGTCATCCACGTAACTCCCGCTGTCATCCACGTAACTCCCGCTGTCAACCACGTCACTCCCGCTGTCATCCACGTAACTCCCGCTGTCATCCACGTAACTCCCGCTGTCATCCACGTAACTCCCGCTGTCATCCACGTCACTCCCGCTGTCATCCACGTAACTCCCGCTGTCAACCACGTAACTCCCGCTGTCAACCACGTAACTCCCGCTGTCATCCACGTAACTCCCGCTGTCATCCGCTTAACTCCCGCTGTCATCCACGTAACTCCCGCTGTCAACCACGTCACTCCCGCTGTCAACCACGTAACTCCTGCTGTCAACCACGTAACTCCCGCTGTCAACCACGTAACTCCCGCTGTCAACCACGTAACTCTTGCTGTCAACCACGTCACTCCTGCTGTCAACCACGTAACTCTTGCTGTCAACCACGTCACTCCCGCTGTCATCCACGTAACTCTTGCTGTCATCCACGTAACTCCCGCTGTCATCCACGTAACTCTTGCTGTCAACCACGTCACTCCCGCTGTCAACCACGTAACTCTTGCTGTCAACCACGTCACTCCCGCTGTCATCCACGTAACTCCCGCTGTCAACCACGTCACTCCCGCTGTCAACCACGTCACTCCCGCTGTCAACCACGTAACTCCCGCTGTCAACCACGTCACTCCCGCTGTCGACCACGTAACTCCCGCTGTCGACCACGTAACTCCCGCCGTCAACCACGTAACTCCCGCCGTCGACCACGTAACTCCCGCTGTCATCCACGTAACTCCCGCTGTCAACCACGTAACTCCCGCTGTCATCCACGTAACTCCCGCTGTCATCCACGTAACTCCCGCTGTCAACCACGTAACTCCCGCTGTCGACCACGTAACTCCCGCTGTCGACCACGTAACTCCCGCTGTCGACCACGTAACTCTTGCTGTCGACCACGTCACTCTTGCTGTCAACCACGTAACTCCCGCTGTCATCCACGTAACTCTTGCTGTCATCCACGTAACTCCCGCTGTCATCCACGTAACTCCCGCTGTCATCCACGTAACTCCCGCTGTCAACCACGTAACTCCCGCTGTCGACCACGTAACTCCCGCTGTCGACCACGTAACTCCCGCTGTCAACCACGTAACTCTTGCTGTCAACCACGTCACTCTTGCTGTCAACCACGTAACTCCCGCTGTCATCCACGTAACTCTTGCTGTCATCCACGTAACTCCCGCTGTCATCCACGTAACTCTTGCTGTCGACCACGTCACTCCCGCTGTCAACCACGTAACTCTTGCTGTCAACCACGTAACTCCCGCTGTCAACCACGTAACTCCCGCCGTCAACCACGTCACTCCCGCCGTCATCCACGTAACTCTCGCTGTCAACCACAAAACTCCTGCCGTCAACCACGTAACTCCCGCTGTCGACCACGTAACTCCCGCTGTCAACCACGTCACTCCCGCTGTCAACCACGTAACTCCCGCTGTCAACCACGTAACTCCTGCTGTCATCCACGTAACTCCCGCTGTCAACCACGTCACTCCCGCTGTCAACCACGTAACTCCCGCTGTCAACCACGTAACTCCTGCTGTCATCCACGTAACTCCCGCTGTCAACCACGTAACTCTTGCTGTCATCCACGTAACTCCCGCTGTCAACCACGTAACTCTTGCTGTCAACCACGTCACTCCCGCTGTCAACCACGTCACTCCCGCTGTCATCCACGTAACTCCCGCTGTCAACCACGTAACTCTTGCTGTCAACCACGTAACTCTTGCTGTCAACCACGTAACTCTTGCTGTCAACCACGTCACTCCCGCTGTCAACCACGTAACTCCCGCTGTCAACCACGTCACTCCCGCTGTCATCCACGTAACTCCCGCTGTCAACCACGTCACTCCTGCTGTCAACCACGTCACTCCCGCTGTCAACCACGTAACTCCCGCTGTCAACCACGTAACTCCTGCTGTCAACCACGTCACTCCTGCTGTCAACCACGTAACTCCCGCTGTCATCCACGTCACTCCCGCTGTCAACCACGTAACTCCTGCTGTCAACCACGTAACTCCCGCTGTCATCCGCGTAACTCCCGCTGTCATCCACGTAACTCCCGCTGTCAACCACGTAACTCCCGCTGTCAACCACGTAACTCCTGCTGTCAACCACGTCACTCCCGCTGTCAACCACGTAACTCCCGCTGTCATCCACGTAACTCCCGCTGTCATCCACGTAACTCCTGCTGTCATCCACGTCACTCCCGCTGTCAACCACGTCACTCCCGCTGTCAACCACGTCACTCCCGCTGTCATCCGCGTAACTCCCGCTGTCAACCGCGTAACTCCCGCTGTCAACCACGTAACTCCCGCTGTCAACCACGTAACTCTTGCTGTCATCCACGTAACTCCCGCTGTCAACCACGTAACTCTTGCTGTCAACCACGTAACTCTTGCTGTCATCCACGTAACTCCCGCTGTCAACCACGTAACTCTTGCTGTCAACCACGTCACTCCCGCTGTCAACCACGTCACTCCCGCTGTCAACCACGTCACTCCCGCTGTCAACCACGTCACTCCCGCTGTCAACCACGTCACTCTTGCTGTCAACCACGTCACTCTTGCTGTCATCCACGTCACTCCCGCTGTCAACCACGTAACTTGCTGTCAACCACGTAACTTGCTGTCATCCACGTAACTCTCGCTGTCAACCACGTCACTCCCGCTGTCAACCACGTCACTCCCGCTGTCAACCACGTCACTCCCGCTGTCATCCACGTCACTCCCGCTGTCAACCACGTCACTCCCGCTGTCATCCACGTCACTCCCGCTGTCAACCACGTCACTCCCGCTGTCAACCACGTAACTCTCGCTGTCAACCACGTCACTCCCGCTGTCAACCACGTCACTCCCGCTGTCAACCACGTCACTCCCGCTGTCATCCACGTCACTCCCGCTGTCAACCACGTCACTCCCGCTGTCATCCACGTCACTCCCGCTGTCATCCACGTAACTCCCGCTGTCATCCACGTAACTCTTGCTGTCAACCACGTAACTCTTGCTGTCAACCACGTAACTCTTGCTGTCAACCACGTCACTCTTGCTGTCAACCACGTCACTCTTGCTGTCATCCACGTAACTCCCGCTGTCATCCACGTAACTCCCGCTGTCATCCACGTCACTCCCGCTGTCATCCACGTCACTCCCGCTGTCAACCACGTAACTCCCGCTGTCATCCACGTAACTCCCGCTGTCATCCACGTAACTCCCGCTGTCAACCACGTCACTCCCGCTGTCAACCACGTAACTCTTGCTGTCAACCACGTCACTCTTGCTGTCATCCACGTAACTCCCGCTGTCATCCACGTAACTCCCGCTGTCATCCACGTAACTCCCGCTGTCAACCACGTCACTCCCGCTGTCAACCACGTCACTCCCGCTGTCATCCACGTAACTCCCGCTGTCAACCACGTAACTCTTGCTGTCAACCACGTAACTCTTGCTGTCAACCACGTCACTCTTGCTGTCAACCACGTAACTCCCGCTGTCATCCACGTAACTCCCGCTGTCATCCACGTAACTCCCGCTGTCAACCACGTCACTCCCGCTGTCAACCACGTAACTCCCGCTGTCAACCACGTAACTCCCGCTGTCAACCACGTAACTCCCGCTGTCAACCACGTAACTCCCGCTGTCATCCACGTAACTCCCGCTGTCATCCGCGTAACTCCCGCTGTCATCCGCGTAACTCCCGCTGTCATCCACGTAACTCCCGCTGTCAACCACGTAACTCCCGCTGTCATCCACGTAACTCCCGCTGTCATCCGCTTAACTCCCGCTGTCAACCACGTAACTGCCGCTGTCAACCACGTCACTCCCGCTGTCATCCACGTACCTCGTTAACTTGTTCTTGTTTACTTCTAAGGGGTACATTACCAACTAATGAACTGGAACACTGGATTCTGATTGGTGAACCAAGCAGGAAACACCCTGCTATTCACTGTAAAAAGTATGATCCCTTTCTGACTTGTTTCCAACAAATTATATACAGTATTTTTCTGTTGTTGTACCATGTTGTCTTCTTACATTTACATTTAAGTCATTTAGCAGACGCTCTTATCCAGAGCGACTTCTTAGTGTATAACTGTTTCTCTTCTGTAACTTGCGGTTGTTTTCAGGTGGGCTGATATCGCCACAGATCTCAACACACAAAATCCAGAATACCTTGATATTCGTCACACGGAGAGGGGAATTCAGTGCCGCAAAACCAAAAAGGTTTTCATTTTCATTTCGGTTTATAGTTACGTTAGTTGTTAGGGTACCAGTTATGCTAACAATGGGATGAGGATGAGTTAGAGCCCATGCCCGTGACATTCAGACCCTACCCTGCCTGATTGCTTTTGCCAAATTTAAGGCCCTGCCCGAAATCAGAAATAACTTCCTTTGTAAGTAAATCCATTAGTTGCTCCTCTGTCTGTCACTCGCTTCCTGCCACGCTGTTCGCTCTGCATGCACTCTGCTCATGGTGGCTCTGAGTCTGTGAGTGACCATAGCAACGGCTACGGCTTGGGCTGCTCTGCTCAATGACGAAACGTGAGAGAGCTGTTTAGTTACTTTTCATCACTCTAAACTCAGACAAACTCAAGGAATATTATATATTATTATTTTCTGTGAAATAATCTCTCCTGTCTTGTATTTAGTTGAAGCACTTCCGGCACCATGTGATGATCTTAGTCAGATATGTACTGCAGAGCACGAGCAAACGGCTCAGCTTCAAAATGCTAGTGATACCCAAGCCCTGCCGTACCCTAGTTATTGATGTACCCTAGTTATTGATTAAAATTTAACAGGCTCTACCCTAACCCAATGCGTAATGTCGGGGGCCCATTGGGCTCCGGTAGCAGAGCTCTAGTATGAGTACAGCATTTCTGACGTGAACCTCTCCTCTTCTCAGTTTTTATAGTTATGTTAAAATTTAAAAGTTGAAGGTACCATTTGTGGGTCTGTACCACATTTCTGACATGAACCTCTTCTCTCCTGGCAGGTGGGTGGGAATCTTCACTGCATCATGGCCTTCCAGAGGGTCAACTGGCAGAAGCTAGGCCCCTGGGCCCTCAACCTGGAGAACCTGAGGCATGACCTCCACCATCAGGGGTCTGAGAGGGCCCAGGGGGGCTTAGCAGAGGTCCAGGAGGACAGGGAGAAGACCTCAGGAAAACACCAGGCTTTGGCCCGGCTAGGCCGCTCCAACAGCACAGGTACCAGTAACCAGAAGGACGTAGCTTGGAAACACCTGTCTAACACCACAGAGTACAGACACAGGAGCTCACCTGAGAGCGACGTCGAAGAAGATGCCACAGATGACTGAGACTCAATGAGAAGGCTGTGAAGTTAGTGCTGCTAAAATATACTGGTTAGTATCTCAAACGTTCTCATAGTTTTTCACCAAAAAAGAGAGCCGAAGTGTTATTTTACCCCGTCTAGCGTCATCCAGATTCCATCAAGGATTTTGCTTGATTATTGTAATGAAAAGTTAGTACAACATACAAGTCGATACACTTTAGTGTGAAAGCTACGTTTAATCGTCTAGCAATGTATAGAGGACTGCTGCTATTAATCAGAATGTCTGATAACATTGCATTTAAAAGCCATTTAAGAAATAGGAGAATAAGAATACAAATCAATTTATTATACGCTTTAAAGTGAGTGTGTTAGTTTGCGAATGTGACTGAAATCCAGTGACTCTTGTAAGCCAAGTTTTTCTCAACTCCACGATGCACATCACATCAACGGAGTTGAGCGGAGACAACTGTGGGCAGACTGTACCTCCAACGAGTCGCTGTCAGTCGATAAACCCTTACCGTGTACCTATGTTTGTCCTCTGTAGCCGCCTTTTTAAATTCCTTACCGTGTACCTATGTTTGTTTAACTTCTTATGGCTGCAATCCCGCTAACGGGATCGATATGACAACAGCCAGTGAAAGTGCAGGGCGCCAAATTCAAACAACAGAAATCTCATAATTAAAATTCCTCAAACATACATGTGTTTTATATCATTTTAAAGGTAATCTTGTTCTTAATCCCACCAAAGTGTCCGATTTCAAATAGGATTTTCAGCGAAAGCACCACAAACGATTATTTTAGCTCACCGCCAAATCACAGACAAACACAGTCATTTTTCCAGCCAAAGATAGCAGTCACAAAAAGCACAAATAGAGATAAAATTAATCAATAACCTTTGATGATCTTCATCAGATGACACTCATAAGACTTCATGTTACACAATACATGTATGTTTTGTTTGAACAAGTTCATATTTATATCAAAAAATCGGAGTTTACATTGGCGTGTTACGTTCACTAGTTCCAAAAACATCCAGTGATTTTGCATAGCTACATCGATTCAACAGAAAAACTCATCATAAATGTAGATGATAATACAAGTTATACACATGGAATTATAGATATACCTCTCCTTAATGCAACCGCTGTGTCAGATTTCAAAAATACTTTACGGAAAAAGCAAACCATGCAATAATCTGAGACGGCGCTCAGAACAATAGTCAAATTAGCCGCCATGTTGGAGTCAACAGAAACCAGAAATTACATGATAAATATTCCCTTTGATGATCTTCATCAGAATGCACTCCCAGGAATCCCAGGTCCACAATAAATGCTTGATTTGTTCGATAATGTCTGTTATTTATGTCCAATTAGCTACTTTTGTTAGCGCGTTTGGTAAACAATTCCAAAGTCACGAAGCGTGTTCACTAAAACCTAACGAAATGTCCAAAAATTCCGTAACAGTCAGTAGAAACATGTCAAACGATGTATTGAATCAATCTTTAGAATGTTGTTAACATAAATCTTGAATAACGTTCCAACCGGAGAATTACATTGACTTCAGATGAGCGATGGAACGGAGCTCCCTCATGTGAACGCGCATGGTCAAAGAATGGTCACCTCATGGCAGACGTGACTAATTCTCCTCTCATTCGGCCCCCCTTCACAGTAGAGTCATCAGACAAAGTTCTACAGACTGTTGACATCTAGTGGAAGCCGTCATTCATATCTTGCTGTAATTTCAATAGGATCTTGGTTGAAAATCGACCAGCCTAATAATTTCCACTTCCTGTTTGGATTTTTTCTCAGGTTTTTGCCTGCCATATGAGTTCTGTTATACTCAAACAGTTTTAGAAACTTCAGAGTGTTTTCTATCCAATACTAATAATAATATGCATATATTAGCAACTATGACTGAGGAGCAAGCCGTTTACTCTGGGCACCTCTGTGCACCTTTCATCCAAGCTACTCAATACTACCCCTGCAGCCACAAGAAGTTAATTCTTTACCGTGTACCTATGTTTGTCCTCTGTAGCTGCCTTTCTTAAACCCCTACCGTGTACCTATGTTTGTCCTCTGTAGCTGCCTTTCTTAATTCCTTACATTGTACCTATGTTTGTCCTCTGTAGCCGTCTTTCTTATTTCCTTACCGTGTACCTATGTTTGTCCTCTGTAGCTGCCTTTCTTAATTCCTTACCGTGTACCTATGTTTGTCCTCTGTAGCCGCCTTTCTTATTTCCTTACCGTGTACCTATGTTTGTCCTCTATAGCTGCCTTTCTTAATTCCTTACCGTGTACCTATGTTTGTCCTCTAGCTGCCTTTCTTAATTCCTTACCTTGTACGTATGTTTGTCCTCTGTAGCTGCCTTTCTTAAACCCCTACCGTGTACCTATGTTTGTCCTCTGTAGCTGCCTTTCTTAATTCCTTACATTGTACCTGAGTTTTTCCTCTGTAGCTGCCTTTCTTAATTCCTTACCGTGTACCTATGTTTGTCATCTGTAGCTGCCTTTCTTAAACCCCTACCGTGTACCTATGTTTGTCCTCTGTAGCTGCCTTTCTTAATTCCTTACCTTGTACGTATGTTTGTCCTCTGTAGCTGCCTTTCTTAATTCTTTACCGTGTACCTATGTTTGTCCTCTGTAGCTGCCTTTCTTAAACCCCTACCGTGTACCTATGTTTGTCCTCTGTAGCTGCCTTTCTTAATTCCTTACATTGTACCTGTGTTTGTCCTCTGTAGCTGCCTTTCTTAATTCCTTACATTGTACCTATGTTTGTCCTCTGTAGCTGCCTTTCTTAAACCCCTACCGTGTACCTATGTTTGTCCTCTGTAGCTGCCTTTCTTAATTCCTTACCTTGTATCTGTCCTCTGTAGCTGCCTTTCTTAAACCCCTACCGTGTACCTATGTTTGTCCTCTGTAGCTGTTTGTAGCTGCGTGCCTTTCTTTGTTTGCTGATATCCGTACTTTTTAATAAAACCTTTATCCAATACAACCACAGACTGTTTCCTTGTATCGACCGACAGCGACTCCGCCCACAGTTGTCGCAAAAAAACTCCACCGAGATGTAGAGTTGAGAAACCCAGCTACAGGAAAACTAACTACAGAAACAACCATGGTAGAGTTGAGAAACCCAGCTACAGGAAAACTAACTACAGAAACAACCATGGTAGAGTTGAGAAACCCAGCTACAGGAAAACTAACTACAGAAACAATGATGTACATATGGTAGAGTTGAGAAACCCAGCTACAGGAAAACTAACTACAGAAACAACGATGTACATATGGTAGAGTTGAGAAACCCAGCTACAGGAAAACTAACTACAGAAACAATGATGTACATATGGTAGAGAAACCCAGCTACAGGAAAACTAACTACAGAAACAACCATGTACATATGGTTGAGTTGAGAAACCCAGCTACAGGAAAACTAACTACAGAAACAACCATGTACATATGGTTGAGTTGATAAACCCAGCTACAGGAAAACTAACTACAGAAACAACCATGTACAGTCGTGGCCAAAAGTTTTGAGAATGACACAAATATTAATTTCCACAAAGTTTGCTGCTTCAGTGTCTTTAGATATTTCTGTCAGATGTTACTATGGAATACTGAAGTATAATTACAAGCATTTCAGAAGTGTCAAAGGCTTTTATTGACAATTACATG
Source organism: Salvelinus namaycush (assembly GCF_016432855.1). Taxonomy (NCBI): domain Eukaryota; kingdom Metazoa; phylum Chordata; class Actinopteri; order Salmoniformes; family Salmonidae; genus Salvelinus; species Salvelinus namaycush. The sequence goes on along the minus strand of NC_052316.1, from coordinate 49,292,835 downwards.
AAGTTGATACAAAGGGTCTAGATTTGCAGTGTTGACCCTTCTTTTTCAAGACCTCTGCAATCCGCCCTGGCATGCTGTCAATTAACTTCTGGGCCACATCCTGACTGATGGCAGCCCAGTCTTGCATAATCAATGCTTGGAGTTTGTCAGAATTTGTGGGGTTTTGTTTGTCCATCCGCATCTTGAGGATTGACCACAAGTTCTCAATGGGATTAAGGTCTGGGGAGTTTCCTGGCCATGGAGACAAAATATCGATGTTTTGTTCCCCGAGCCACTTAGTTATCACTTTTGCCTTATGGCAAGGTGCTCCATCATGCTGGAAAAGGCATTGTTCGTCACCAAACTGTTCCTGGATGGTTGGGAGAAGTTGCTCTCGAAGGATGTGTTGGTACCATTCTTTATTCATGGCTGTGTTCTTAGGCAAAATTGTGAGTGAGCCCACTCCCTTGGCTGAGAATCAACCCCACACATGAATGGTCTCAGGATGCTTTACTGTTGGCATGACACAGGACTGATGGTAGCGCTCACCTTGTCTTCTCCGGACAATATTCAGTTCATTTGCATGGCAAAGAGGGACTTTGTAATTAATTGCAATTCATCTGATCACTCTTCATAACATTCTGGAGTATATGCAAATTGCCATCATACAAACTGAGGCAGCAGACTTTGTGAAAATTAATATTTGTGTCATTCTCAAAACTTTTGGCCACGACTGTACATATGGTAGAGTTGAGAAACCCAGCTACAGGAAAACTAACTACAGAAACGTGCATCAGTGGGTACAGTTGACATTGTGATGTCCTGTGAAACTATGTTATGTGTAGACGTTCTTTTCCCAAAGAAAATACCTGAGAAATCAAGTCGACGGATGATTATCACCTACCAAGATGTAGAGCTTTATCTTTGTGTTGTTATTGATGTCCAACGTGCGAGACAAAGGATAATGAGTGCACGCTTGTTTCCACGTTGTGTCTAAAGCCACAGTCTCCTGCTTAGATCTCCCTGCTCAAACATCTGTGTTTTCGTGTTTAGACTTATCCCAACACTACTGTAAAATGTATAATTATTTATTAATGTGGATTAGATTGACTCTTTTTTCTTAATAAATAACAATTTATATCAACTCATATCACAAAGTGTCATAATTTTTTACAAATAATGAGTCCACAGTATGAGTCATAATACCCATAAAACCTAGAGGACAAACAAGATTTTTTTTTTTTCCCCCCACCATTTATTTTTCCAATAGGGGATTTTAGAAACACTTAAAATAAGGGCTGTGTTAAAATAAGGGCTGTGGTAAAATAAGGGCTGTGTTTCGTGTAGGCTTACCCTGGCGTGAATACATAGGCTGAATTGGTACAATACTCCCGAGTGGCGCAGTGGTCTAAGACACTGCCTCTCAGTGCAAGAGGCGTCACTACAGTCCCCTGGTTCAAATCCAGGCTGCATCGCATCCGGACGTGATTGGGAGTCCCATAGGGCGGTGCACAATTGGCCCCAGCGTCATCCGGGGTTGGCCGTCGTTGTAAATAAGAATTTGTTCTTAACTGACTTGCCTAGTTACATAAAGGTTAAAATAAAAATACCTGTTAGCAAAGGTGTCAGCTAGAGATGACGTTCAGGAGTTGTCAGAAATTCGTAGTCTTGATGCTAATTAGCATTTTTGAATCTGAGAGTAAATAGAGCTGAATATATTGAAAAGAGTCACCTTGTCCGAGGGAGATTTTTTACATGTTTATCAAACCATCACGCCTACACAAAAGCCTACACAAAACACAGCCCTTATTTTAACACAGCCCTTATTTTAACACCGCTCTTTTGTTTCGTGTAGGCTTACCCTGGCGTGATGTTTTGATAACCATGTAAATGTTAAATGTTTCTGAAATTGTAAATGGTGGAAAAACGATCGGAACCATTTCCCTGTTTGACCGCCAGGTTTTATGGGTATTAGGACACCTCCACTGTGGGGCTCTATTCCATCCTATTCATGTGGGCTTATATAACAAGAGTAATACGAGCTCATACTGAAGATCGCCTTCTCAAAGTCAACAAGACACGTGACCGTATTTTAACATCCTCTGAGGCATCAGACCCAGGCCTATTTCCATGGATCTGTCTCCTGTTGAATCACAATACATCCTTCCTCTGAGGCATCAGACCCAGGCCTATTTCCATGGATCTGTCTCCTGTTGAACCACAATACATCCTTCCTCTGAGGCATCAGACCCAGGCCTATTTCCATGGATCTGTCTCCTGTTGAACCACAATACATCCTTCCTCTGAGGCATCAGACCCAGGCCTATTTCCATGGATCTGTCTCCTGTTGAACCACAATACATCCTTCCTCTGAGGCATCAGACCCAGGCCTATTTCCATGGATCTGTCTCCTGTTGAACCACAATACATCCTTCCTCTGAGGCATCAGACCCAGGCCTATTTCCATGGATCTGTCTCCTGTTGAACCACAATACATCCTTCCTCTGAGGCATCAGACCCAGGCCTATTTCCATGGATCTGTCTCCTGTTGAACCACAACACATCCTTCCTCTGAGGCATCAGACCCAGGCCTATTTCCACGGATCTGTCTCCTGTTGAACCACAATACATCCTTCCTCTGAGGCATCAGACCCAGGCCTATTTCCACGGATCTGTCTCCTGTTGAACCACAATACATCCTTCCTCTGAGGCATCAGACCCAGGCCTATTTCCATGGATCTGTCTCCTGTTGAACCACAATACATCCTTCCTCTGAGGCATCAGACCCAGGCCTATTTCCATGGATCTGTCTGTCTCCTGTTGAACCACAATACATCCTTCCTCTGAGGCATCAGACCCAGGCCTATTTCCATGGATCTGTCTCCTGTTGAACCACAACACATCCTTCCTCTGAGGCATCAGACCCAGGCCTATTTCCACGGATCTGTCTCCTGTTGAACCACAATACATCCTTCTTCTGAGGCATCAGACCCAGGCCTATTTCCATGGATCTGTCTCCTGTTGAACCACAATACATCCTTCCTCTGAGGCATCAGACCCAGGCCTATTTCCATGGATCTGTCTCCTGTTGAACCACAATACATCCTTCCTCTGAGGCATCAGACCCAGGCCTATTTCCATGGATCTGTCTCCTGTTGAACCACAATACATCCTTCCTCTGAGGCATCAGACCCAGGCCTATTTCCATGGATCTGTCTTCGTAGCTATGATATGTGAGCAGGGCTGAAGCAACAAAACCCTCCGGTTGGACCACAATACATCCTGGTTATTTAATACACACAGAGGACAGAACACTGGTTACATTCCATCATCTGTTCTCAACTCTTTTCCTGACTACATTCAGATTAAATAAACATTCAAATGATTCCCCTTAACCTATTAGTGGAGTCCCTTGTTTCATCCACTTCAGACTCAGTTCAGCAATTGATGATCAAATTCTTTGGTTTTCTCCCATCTTTAAAAAAAAAATGTAATGTTGAAACGATTAAATCAATACAAGATATTCACTCAGTATTCACGTGAGACGATTGAGGAATCATCGCGATACTGTTGACTGAAGTGAAAAATGTAATATCACTTGGATTTCTTATACTACAACAGACATCAGTGCGTAACCTAATTATATAGTGTGTGTAACATTAATTATTGGATGTGTCAGGTCACAGACGTGTGTACCAGCCAAGGTTTTCATCTCGAATGGCACCCTATTCCCTATTTAGTGCACTAGTTTTAACCAGAGCCCTATGGCACCCTATTCCCCTATTTAGTGCACTAGTTTTGACCACAGACGTATGGGCCCTGGTCAGTAAGTAGCGCACCATGTAAGGTATAAGGAACCATTTGGGATGCAATCCAAGGTAATTTAGTTGTACCAGGAACGTGTATCCCACTCCTCTCCACTGTTGGGGTAGACCACCCAGCTGAGGCCTGGTCTCCTCTGTTGGGGTAGACCACCCAGCTGAGGCCTGGTCTCCTCTGTTGGGGTAGACCACCCAGCTGAGACCTGGTCTCCACTGTTGGGGTAGACCACCCAGCTGAGGCCTGGTCTCCTCTGTTGGGGTAGACCACCCAGCTGAGGCCTGGTCTCCTCTGTTGGGGTAGACCACCCAGCTGAGGCCTGGTCTCCTCTGTTGGGGTAGACCACCCAGCTGAGGCCTGGTCTCCTCTGTTGGGGTAGACCACCCAGCTGAGGCCTGGTCTCCTCTGTTGGGGTAGACCACCCAGCTGAGGCCTGGTCTCCACTGTTGGGGTAGACCACCCAGCTGAGGCCTGGTCTCCTCTGTTGGGGTAGACCACCCAGCTGAGGCCTGGTCTCCTCTGTTGGGGTAGACCACCCAGCTGAGGCCTGGTCTCCACTGTTGGGGTAGACCACCCAGCTGAGGCCTGGTCTCCTCTGTTGGGGTAGACCACCCAGCTGAGGCCTGGTCTCCTCTGTTGGGGTAGACCACCCAGCTGAGGCCTGGTCTCCTCTGTTGGGGTAGACCACCCAGCTGAGGCCTGGTCTCCTCTGTTGGGGTAGACCACCCAGCTGAGGCCTGGTCTCCTCTGTTGGGGTAGACCACCCAGCTGAGGCCTGGTCTCCACTGTTGGGGTAGACCACCCAGCTGAGGCCTGGTCTCCTCTGTTGGGGTAGACCACCCAGCTGAGGCCTGGTCTCCACTGTTGGGGTAGACCACCCAGCTGAGGCCTGGTCTCCTCTGTTGGGGTAGACCACCCAGCTGAGGCCTGGTCTCCTCTGTTGGGGTAGACCACCCAGCTGAGGCCTGGTCTCCTCTGTTGGGGTAGACCACCCAGCTGAGGCCTGGTCTCCTCTGTTGGGGTAGACCACCCAGCTGAGGCCTGGTCTCCTCTGTTGGGGTAGACCACCCAGCTGAGGCCTGGTCTCCTCTGTGTCCTGGCTGAGTCTAGGAGAGGCTGGACCAGGGCTGGAGGATAGCAGTTCTCCCCTACAGGAACCATCTGACTGGACCTACTGGCTACCTGAACCGCCTCAGAGAAGCAGCTGGTCAGATATACACCGTCCATGCTGAGGAACAAGACCAGCCAGAAGGCAGGTAGCCTAGTGGTTAGAGCGTTGGACTAGTAACCGAAAGGTTGCAAGATCAAATCCCCGAGCTGACCTGGTAAAAATCTGTCGTTCTGCCCCTGAACAAGGCAGTTAGCCCACTGTTCCTATGCCGTCATTGTAAATAAGAATTTGTTCTTAACTGACTTGCCTAGTTAAATAAAGGTAAAAAAATTAAAATAATATCATTGGTACCACATTTTATGTCCTTGACGCCATAGAAGTCTACAGCCAAATTTGATATGAAATACAAAGGTTATCAAATAGCATTCTGGCAAATGACAAACAGCTCAGATTTAACAGAGAATGCATTCTACACAGCGATGGCAAGAAATACCTCACAGGACATGAGCCAAGGTTTAGAGTCTGTCCACAAGAGCTTCTGCCTCTTTCACGCTTGGGATGGTTTCCATGGCAATTAGATCGGCTCCTGTTGTAACTAGATTTAGAGGCTTCGGTTTTTCCAATTATATTTAGAGGTTGGACGTTAGCATGTTGGGGTGCGCCGATCGGTGTCACCTCGTTAGTCAGTATGTGTTATACCTGTGCCTTGGTCACATACACGTGTCGAGCAGATTTATCGCGGGTGTAACGAAATGCTTGTGTTTCTAGCTCCGACAATGCAGTAATATCTAACAATTACACAACATATACCCAATACACACAAATCTAAGTAAAGGAATTAAGAATTGAAAAATATATGGATGAGCGATGTCAGAGCGGCATAGAATAAGATACAGTAGAATAGTATAGAATACAGTATATACAGTTGAAGTCTGAAGTTTACATACACTTAGGTTGGAGTCTTTTAAAACTTGTTTTTCAACCACTCCACAAATTTCTTGTTAACAAACTATAGTTTTGGCAAGTCGATTAGGACATCTACTTTGTGCATGACACAAGTCATTTTTCCAGCAATTGTTTACAGACAGATTATTTCACTTAATTCACTGTATCACAATTCCAGTGGGTCAGAAGTTTACATACACTAAGTTGACTGTGCCTTTAAACAGCTTGGAAAATTCCAGAAAATGATGTCATGGCTTTAGAACCTTCTGATAGGCTAATTGACATCATTTGAGTCAATTGGAGGTGTACTGTGGATGTATTTCAAGGCCTTCCTTCAAACTCAGTGCCTCTTTGCTTGACATCATGGGAAAGTCAAAAGAAATCAGCCAAGATCAGAAAAAATTTGTAGACCTCCACAAGTCTGATTCATCCTTGGGAGCAATTTCCAAATGCCTGAAGGTACCACGTTCATCTGTACAAACAATAGTACGCAAGTATAAACACCATGGGACCACGCAGCCGTCATACCGCTCAGGAAGGAGATGCGTTCTGTCTCCTAGAGATTAACTTACTTTGGTGCGAAAAGGGCAAATCAATCCCAGAACAACAGCAAAGGACCTTGTGAAGATGCTGGAGGAAACAGGTACAAAAGTATCTATATCCACATTAAAACGAGTCCTATATCGACATAACCTGAAAGGCCGCTCAGCAAGGAAGAAGCCACTGCTCCAAAACCGCCATAAAGCCAGACTAGGGGTTGCAACGCACATGGGGACAAAGATTGTACTTTTTTGGAGAAATGTCCTCTGGTCTGATAAAACAAAAATAGAACTGTTTGGCCATAATGACCATCGTTATGTTTGGAGGAAAAAGGGGGAGGCTTGCAAGCCGAAGAACACCATCCCAACCGTGAAGCACGGGGGTGGCAGCATCATGTTGTGGGGGTGCTTTGCTGCAGGAGGGACTGGTGCACTTCACAAAATAGATGGCATCATGAGGCAGGAAAATGATGTGGATATATTGAAGCAACATCTCAAGACATCAGTCAGGAAGTTAAAGCTTGGTCGCAAATGGATCTTCCAAATGGACAATGACCCCAAGCACACTTCCAAAGTTGTGGCAAAATGGCTTAAGGACAACGAAGTCAAGGTATTGGAGTGGCCATCACAAAGCCCTGACCTCAATCTAATAGAACATTTTTGGCAGAAATGAAAAAGCGTGTGCGAGCAAGGAGGCCTATAAATCTGACTCAGTTACACCATCTCTGTCAGGAGGAATGGGCCAAAATTCACCCAACTTATTGTGGGAAGCTTGTGGAAGGCTACCTGACACGTTTGACCCAAGTTAAACAATTTAAAAGGCAATGCTACCAAATACTAATTGAGTGTATGTAAACTTCTGATCCACTAGGAATGTGATGAAAGAAATAAAAGCTGAAAGAAATAATTCACTCTACTATTATTCTGACATTTAACATTCTTAAAATAAAGTGGTGATCCTAACTGACCTAAAACATTTTTACTCGGATTAAATGTCAGGAATTGTGAAAATCTGAGTTTAAATGTATTTGGCTAAGGTGTATGTAAACTTCTGACTTCAACTGTACATATGAGATGAGTAATGTAAGATATGTAAACATTATTAAAGTGACTAGTGTTCCATTTATTAAAGTGGCCAGTGATTTCAAGTCTATCTATATAGGCAGCAGCCTCTAATGTGCTAGTGATGGCTGTTTAACAGTCTGATGGCCTTGAGATGGAAGCTGTTTTTCAGTCTCTCGGTCCCAGCTTTTATGCACCTGTACTGACCTCGCCTTCTGGATGATAGCGGGGTGAACAGGCTGTGGCTCGGGTGGTTGTTGTCCAAGTTTGGTGTAGGTTTTAATTTTGTCTGCCTCTTTTTGGGCATAGTTAGAGGCTGCTCATGGTGGGTGTGTTTTGGGTACCCGTTGTTGTTGCTTGTCAACTTTCAGAACCCTCCTAGAACCCTCCTAGAACCCTCCTAGAACCCTCCCAGAACCCTCCTAGAACCCCACCTGTTTCGTTTTGTTAGTGACTCTTTCTTAGTTCCCTAATTTTGGGTTTCTTGCTGGGGAACGTAACAAAATGGGGGCTCGTCTGGGGTCTTTTTTCCCCACCTACTCTGAAGCTCTGCTGTGCCCAGATATGAGTGTTTTAAAGAGATTTGTGGTAGATTTTCTGTCACTGACATCCACCCAGAGGGGTTATAAGATTGGTGGAATCATTTTGAAAGTTGCATGAACACGCAGTCTTATAAAATATTTTTTAAAGCCACGTACTTTAAGTTGCATTTGTGGTAGAGAACACCCCATAGAGGGAGGATGATGGGTCCTACGGGTGGTAGAGAACACCCCATAGAGGGAGGATGATGGGTCCTACGGGTGGTAGAGAACACTCCATAGAGGGAGGATGATGAGGGTCCTACGGGTGGTAGAGAACACCCCATAGAGGGAGGATGATGGGTCCTACGGGTGGTAGAGAACACCCCATAGAGGGAGGATGATAGGGGTCCTACGGGTGGTAGAGTACACCCCATAGAGGGAGGATGATGAGGGTCCTACGGGTGGTAGAGTACACCCCATAGAGGGAGGATGATGAGGGTCCTACGGGTGGTAGAGAACACCCCATAGAGGGAGGATGATGGGTCCTACGGGTGGTAGAGAACACCCCATAGAGGGAGGATGATGGGTCCTATGGGTGGTAGAGAACACTCCATAGAGGGAGGATGATGAGGGTCCTACGGGTGGTAGAGAACACCCCATAGAGGGAGGATGATGGGTCCTACGGGTGGTAGAGAACACCCCATAGAGGGAGGATGATGAGGGTCCTACGGGTGGTAGAGAACACCCCATAGAGGGAGGATGATGAGGGTCCTACGGGTGGTAGAGAACACCCCATAGAGGGAGGATGATGGGTCCTACGGGTGGTAGAGAACACCCCATAGAGGGAGGATGATAGGGGTCCTACGGGTGGTAGAGTACACCCCATAGAGGGAGGATGATGAGGGTCCTACGGGTGGTAGAGTACACCCCATAGAGGGAGGATGATGAAAAGAGTCTTACGGGTGGTGGTGTAGACCCCGTGGACTTGCAACTGAAGGCAAAGTTGGATCATCAGAAATTAGAGTTAGAGCACAGAGAAAGACATGCCATTCGATTGAGAGACAGATCTGGAAGCACTCTGGATTAAGAGAGAGAGAGAGAGCGATCTTGAAACAGTCCGGATTAAGAGAGAGAGAGATCTGGAAACACTCCGGATTAAGAGAGAGAGAGAGCGATCTGGAAACACTCCGGATTAAGAGAGAGAGAGAGCGATCTGGAAACACTCCGGATTAAGAGAGAGAGAGATCTGGAAACACTCTGGATTAAGAGAGAGAGAGCTGGAAATACTCCGGATTAAGAGAGAGAGAGAGCGATCTGGAAACACTCCGGATTAAGAGAGAGAGAGATCTGGAAACACTCTGGATTAAGAGAGAGAGAGCGATCTGGAAACACTCCGGATTAAGAGAGAGAGAGCGATCTGGAAACACTCCGGATTAAGAGAGAGAGCGATCTGGAAACACTCCGGATTAAGAGAGAGAGAGATCTGGAAACACTCCGGATTAAGAGAGAGAGAGAGCGATCTGGAAACAGTCCGGATTAAGAGAGAGAGAGCTCTGGAAACACTCCGGATTAAGAGAGAGAGAGATCTGGAAACACTCCGGATTAAGAGAGAGAGAGCGATCTGGAAACACTCTGGATTAAGAGAGAGAGCGATCTGGAAGCACTCCGGATTAAGAGAGAGAGAGAGCGATCTGGAAACAGTCCGGATTAAGAGAGAGAGAGATCTGGAAACACTCCGGATTAAGAGAGAGAGAGATCTGGAAACACTCTGGATTAAGAGAGAAAGAGATCTGGAAACACTCTGGATTAAGAGAGAGAGAGCGATCTGGAAACACTCCGGATTAAGAGAGAGAGAGATCTGGAAACACTCCGGATTAAGAGAGAGAGAGAGCGATCTGGAAACACTCCGGATTAAGGGAGAGAGAGATCTGGAAACACTCCGGATTAAGAGAGAGAGAGATCTGGAAACACTCTGGATTAAGAGAGAGAGAGCGATCTGGAAACACTCTGGATTAAGAGAGAGAGCGATCTGGAAGCACTCCGGATTAAGAGAGAGAGAGATCTGGAAACACTCTGGATTAAGAGAGAGAGAGCGATCTGGAAACACTCCGGATTAAGAGAGAGAGAGAGCGATCTGGAAATACTCCGGATTAAGAGAGAGAGAGAGCGATCTGGAAATACTCCGGATTAAGAGAGAGAGAGATCTGGAAACACTCCGGATTAAGAGAGAGAGAGAGCGATCTGGAAACACTCTGGATTAAGAGAGAGAGAGATCTGGAAACACTCTGGATTAAGAGAGAGAGAGCGATCTGGAAACACTCCGGATTAAGAGAGAGAGAGCGATCTGGAAACACTCCGGATTAAGAGAGAGAGAGAGCGATCTGGAAACACTCTGGATTAAGAGAGAGAGCGATCTGGAAGCACTCCGGATTAAGAGAGAGAGAGAGCGATCTGGAAACAGTCCGGATTAAGAGAGAGAGAGAGCGATCTGGAAACAGTCCGGATTAAGAGAGAGAGAGAGCGATCTGGAAGCACTCCGGATTAAGAGAGAGAGAGATCTGGAAACACTCCGGATTAAGAGAGAGAGAGAGAGCGATCTGGAAACAGTCCGGATTAAGAGAGAGAGAGAGATCTGGAAACACTCCGGATTAAGAGAGAGAGAGATCTGGAAGCACTCCGGATTAAGAGAGAGAGCGATCTGGAAGCACTCCGGATTAAGAGAGAGAGCGATCTGGAAACAGTCCGGATTAAGAGAGAGAGAGAGCGATCTGGAAACAGTCCGGATTAAGAGAGAGAGAGAGCGATCTGGAAACACTCCGGATTAAGAGAGAGAGAGAGCGATCTGGAAACAGTCCGGATTAAGAGAGAGAGAGATCTGGAAACAGTCCGGATTAAGAGAGAGAGAGCGATCTGGAAACACTCCGGATTAAGAGAGAGAGAGCGATCTGGAAACAGTCCGGATTAAGAGAGAGAGAGATCTGGAAACAGTCCGGATTAAGAGAGAGAGAGCGATCTGGAAACACTCCGGATTAAGAGAGAGAGAGCGATCTGGAAACACTCCGGATTAAGAGAGAGAGAGATCTGGAAACACTCCGGATTAAGAGAGAGAGCGATCTGGAAGCACTCCGGATTAAGAGAGAGAGAGAGCGATCTGGAAACAGTCCGGATTAAGAGAGAGAGAGATCTGGAAGCACTCCGGATTAAGAGAGAGAGCGATCTGGAAGCACTCCGGATTAAGAGAGAGAGAGATCTGGAAGCACTCCGGATTAAGAGAGAGAGAGATCTGGAAGCACTCCGGATTAAGAGAGAGAGCGATCTGGAAGCACTCCGGATTAAGAGAGAGAGAGACCTGGAAGCACTCCGGATTAAGAGAGAGAGAGATCTGGAAGCACTCCGGATTAAGAGAGAGAGAGATCTGGAAGCACTCCGGATTAAGAGAGAGAGAGATCTGGAAGCACTCCGGATTAAGAGAGAGAGAGATCTGGAAGCACTCCGGATTAAGAGAGAGAGAGATCTGGAAGCACTCCGGATTAAGAGAGAGAGCGATCTGGAAGCACTCCGGATTAAGAGAGAGAGCGATCTGGAAACAGTCCGGATTAAGAGAGAGAGAGAGCGATCTGGAAACAGTCCGGATTAAGAGAGAGAGAGATCTGGAAGCAGTCGTATCCATTCAGGCCACCCTCAACAGACCTTGATCTTGGTCGGAACAGCCGGCTTGTACCGCCTTTTAACGAAAAGGAAGTGGACGTATATTTTACTCTGTTTGAGCCGATTGCCACATCCCTTAAATGTCTGAGCGATATCTGGTCACTGTTCCTCCTGTATGATGCTTTATCTCTTGACCAGAGTTCAGATTTTGAGAACGTTAATGCTGCTGTCCTTCGGATTTATGAGTTGGTCATAGAGGCATGCAGACAGCAGTTCCGTAAATTACGAAACACAGAATCAAAGCCATGTTGAGTTCGCAAGAGAACAAGCATGTCTTTTAGATCGCTGGTTCTAAAGAGGTCAGAGACCTTTTATTTTACCCTTTTTCGTAGTATCCAATTGGTAGTTACAGTCTTGTCCCATCGCTGCAACTCCCGTACGGACTCTGGAGAGGCGAAGGTTGAGAGCCGTGCGTCCTCCGAAACACAACCCAGCCAAGCTTCGTGACACAATGCCCACTTAACCCGGAAGCCAGCCACACCAATGTGTCGGAGGAAACACCATACATCTGGTGACCGTGTCAGCGCGCATTGTGCCCAGCAGGAGTCGCTAGTGCACAATGGGACAAGGGGACAATTGTGCGCCGCCCGATGGGTCTCCCGGTCGCAGCTGGCTGCGACAGAGCCTGGACTCAAACCAGGATCTCTAGTGACACAGCTAGCAACTGCATCGCCTTAGACCACTGCGCCACTCGGGATGCCTAGAGGTCAAGGACCTTGAGGCTTTAAAGAAACTCATACTTCTCAAACAGTTCAAAAATGTCCTTCACGAAAGGGTTGCTACCTACATTTCTGAGCACAAGGGTCTCACTCTTGAGAAAGCTGCAGTCCTTGCAGATGATTTTGATAAAGATCCGCAGAAAAATGGTTTCTGGTATCCGCCAGTTTGTCATTACTACCATGAGAAAGGACACATTGTCTCTCAGTGTCCTAAATTCAAACTGAAAAATTTGAGAGAGAGAAAACACTTTCTTCTTGTGGGAGAAATAACTGTGAACACTCCAGCACATCAAGTCTCTGGTGGGGACTGGGAGCACTCCAGTCCATTAAGTCTCTGGTGGGGACTGGGAGCACTCCAGTCCATTAAGTCTCTGGTGGGGACTGGGAGCACTCCAGTCCATTAAGTCTCTGGTGGGGACTGGGAACACTCCAGCACATCAAGTCTCTGGTTGGGACTAGGAACACTCCAGCACATCAAGTCTCTGGTTGGGACTGGGAGCACTACAGCCCATCAGGTCTCTGGTTGGGACTGGGAACACTCCAGCCCATCAGGTCTCTGGTGGGGAACACTCCAGCCCATCAAGTCTCTGGTGGGGAACACTCCAGCCCATTAGGTCTCTGGTGGGGACTGGGAACACTCCAGCCCATCAAGTCTCTGGTTGGGACTGGGAACACTCCAGCACATCAAGTCTCTGGTTGGGACTGGGAACACTCCAGCACATCAAGTCTCTGGTTGGGACTGGGAACACTCCAGCCCATCAGGTCTCTGGTTGGGGACTGGGAACACTCCAGCCCATCAGGTCTCTGGTAGGGACTGGGAACACTCCAGCACATCAAGTCTCTGGTTGGGACTGGGAACACTCCAGCACATCAAGTCTCTGGTTGGGACTGGGAGCACTACAGCCCATCAGGTCTCTGGTTGGGACTGGGAACACTCCAGCCCATCAGGTCTCTGGTGGGGAACACTCCAGCCCATCAAGTCTCTGGTGGGGAACACTCCAGCCCATTAGGTCTCTGGTGGGGACTGGGAACACTCCAGCCCATCAAGTCTCTGGTTGGGACTGGGAACACTCCAGCACATCAAGTCTCTGGTTGGGACTGGGAACACTCCAGCACATCAAGTCTCTGGTTGGGACTGGGAACACTCCAGCCCATCAGGTCTCTGGTTGGGGACTGGGAACACTCCAGCCCATCAGGTCTCTGGTAGGGACTGGGAACACTCCAGCACATCAAGTCTCTGGTTGGGACTGGGAACACTCCAGCACATCAAGTCTCTGGTTGGGACTGGGAGCACTACAGCCCATCAGGTCTCTGGTTGGGACTGGGAACACTCCAGCCCATCAGGTCTCTGGTGGGGAACACTCCAGCCCATCAAGTCTCTGGTGGGGAACACTCCAGCCCATTAGGTCTTTGGTGGGGACTGGGAACACTCCAGCCCATCAAGTCTCTGGTTGGGACTGGGAACACTCCAGCACATCAAGTCTCTGGTTGGGACTGGGAACACTCCAGCACATCAAGTCTCTGGTTGGGACTGGGAACACTCCAGCCCATCAGGTCTCTGGTAGGGACTTGGAACACTCCAGCCTATCAAGTCTCTGGTTGGGGACTGGGAACACTCCAGCCCATCAGGTCTCTGGTAGGGACTGGGAACACTCCAGCCCATCAAGTCTCTGGTTGGGGACTGGGAACACTCCAGCCCATCAGGTCTCTGCTTGGGGACTGGGAACACTCCAGCCCATCAGGTCTCTGCTTGGGGACTGGGAACACTCCAGCCCATCAGGTCTCTGGTAGGGACTGGGAGCACTACAGCCCATCAGGTCTCTGGTTGGGACTGGGAACACTCCAGCCCATCAGGTCTCTGGTGGGGAACACTCCAGCCCATCAAGTCTCTGGTGGGGAACACTCCAGCCCATTAGGTCTCTGGTGGGGACTGGGAACACTCCAGCCCATCAGGTCTCTGGTTGGGACTGGGAACACTCCAGCCCATCAGGTCTCTGGTGGGGAACACTCCAGCCCCTCAGGTCTCTGGTGGGGACTGGGAACACTCCAGCCCATCAGGTCTCTGGTAGGGACTGGGAGCAGTACAGCCCATCAAGTCTCTGGTTGGGGACTGGGAACACTACAGCCCATCAGATCTCTGGTTGGGACTGGGAACACTCCAGCCCATCAAGTCTCTGGTGGGGAACACTCCAGCCCATTAGGTCTCTGGTGGGGACTGGGAACACTCCAGCCCATCAGGTCTCTGGTGGGGACTGGGAACACTCCAGCCCATCAGGTCTCTGGTGGGGAACACTCCAGCCCATCAAGTCTCTGGTGGGGAACACTCCAGCCCCTCAGGTCTCTGGTGGGGACTGGGAGCAGTACAGCCCATCAAGTCTCTGGTTGGGGACTGGGAACACTACAGCCCATCAGGTCTCTGGTTGGGACTGGGAACACTCCAGCCCATCAAGTCTCTGGTGGGGAACACTCCAGCCCATTAGGTCTCTGGTGGGGACTGGGAACACTCCAGCCCATCAGGTCTCTGGTGGGGACTGGGAACACTCCAGCCCATCAGGTCTCTGGTAGGAACTTGTGTATCTCCTAAACAAGATTTTTGGATCAGATGTATGAACCCTTTGTATCAGGCAGGTTTGTGTCTCTGCAGAGTGGTGATTCTGTTAAGCAGCCAGAGATGATACTGTGAGACCCTGAGGCAGCCCAATCCTTCATTTTGGAGAATTGAAAAGGGTCCGATGCTTAAGAGGTTTTAACCTTGTTGTTGCAGGGCAAACATGAAAACAAATCTGTTGGAGTACATTAGCGCTTTTTGATACAGATTGCATTGCGCCTGTGAGTTTGCCATTGAGAATCTGGAGAAGGGGCAAACGAAAATGAACGTTTGGAAGGCCCGAAGCCACACTTTCAATGTAGGGGACCAAGTCCTGGTTTTGTTGCCCGTTCTAGGATCACCGTTGCAAGCCTGCTTTTCAGGCCCTTACCCCCTAGTGAAAACAAATTGTAATCTAGATTACATCATCGCCACACCAGAGCACAGGGAAAAAAACCTGGCTGTGTCATGTCAACATGTTGAAACCGTACTTCACCCGTTACAATCGGGCAGACAAGTGGGTGAAAACCGGTAATGATGTTCTGCCTGTAGCCACTACTGTCACCGTTAACTATAGTCTTCCTCGAGAGCACGAGGAAGGTCCAATACACCTTGTGCTCGTTGGACGGTTCAGTAGCTCAGAGATTCTAGATAAAATGTTGATGTCTTTTTGGCTGACTTGTCTCCGGAGGAATGAGGTAACATTGTTGCACTGCTTTTATAATAATAGGGTTTGTTCTTAGATGTGCCAATTCAGACAAATGTATTAGAGCATGACATTGATGTTGGTTTAGATGTCTTCACTATTATTCTACAATCTAGTAAAAATAAAGAAAACCCCTTGAATGAGTAGGTGTGTCCAAACTTTTGACTGGTACTGTAGGTTAGCATAATTAGCAGCCATAGTGCTTAGCTAGCATAATAGTTAGCATAATTAACAGCCATATTGCTTAGCTAGCATAATAGTTAGCATAATTAGGAGCCATAGTGCTTAGCTAGCATAATAGTTAGCATAATTAGCAGCCATAGTGCTTAGCTAGCATAATAGTTAGCATAATTAGCAGCCATAGTGCTCCCCATCACTGTCCCTTTGGTCTGGAGGAAGAAGTCTCCTCTGAAGAGAAAATAGTTGGAGGTTAGTACCAGTTTAGCCAAGTCCACAATACATATTGGTGCTGGGTAGAGCATTAGGGGGCCGCTCATTGAGGTAGAACATGAGGGCCTGTAGGCCGCCCTGATGGGAGATGTTAGTATATAGACTGGTGACATCAAAATGAAGAAAGTCGTACACTCCATGTCGTACACTCCATGTCGCACACTCCATGTATAAACTCCCAGCAATTTAATGAGTATTAACCAACGTTTCAGCATCACTGTGCCTTGTTCAGGGTGGGGAAGACACAGTGATGCTGAAACGTTGTTAAAAACCCATTAAATTGCTGGGAGTTTATACATGGAGTGTACGACATGGAGTGTGCTACTTTCTTTATTTTTATAGTTTATTCGCCGTTACTCAGCACCTCGACACAAACTGTTTTTCTGGGTGTGCGCCAGCTCATGTTTTTTAGTTTATAAACAGGTGACATCAAAAGTACACAGAATATAATTTTCAGGTTTATAGTCTACAGATTTCAAAAGATTCATCAAATCAATAGAGTTTCTAGTATACGTGGGGAGGGAGAGAACGCCCAGGGTTTCACAAAATGGTCTACAAAAGACAGAGATATTCTCTGTCAGAGATCCGTTACTGCTCACAATGGGCCTGCCTGGTATAGGTGGTGTCATGCTCTTGTGAATTTAGGGTAGAGCGTATATGACAGGTGTGGTTTGGCAGTCAACTTTCATATACTCATATTCTGTCTTTGTAATTTCCCCTTCGTTCAAAAATGTAGCCAATTTATCAAGGATCCGAGACTTTAATTGATTAGTAGGGTCCTTTTGGGAGTCTTTTGTAAAATTCATCATCACTAAGTTGTCTCGGAATTTCCTTTTTATAGTCTGCTGCATTTAGTATCACTGTTGCCCCTCCTTTGTCATCAGGTTTTATAATGATGCTGGAGTCATTTTTCAGTTCCATACGGGATTCTTTCTCTGTTTTGGACATAGTGAAGTCAAAGTTGTCAGAAAATATAAATAGTAGGGTCAAGTACAGATACCCCCAAAAACTACTTAAGTGGTACTTTTAAAGTATTTTTACTTAAGTACTTTACACCAATGCCCCTGACTAATCTAAACCAATAGCTATGATTGGAGGGCTGGTCTCTCTGTATAATTGACTCAGGGCGACACATCTGTCCTCCTCTTACCCTGTCTGTGTGATGCACTATATCATCCAAACTACTCTGGTGAAGGTTGTTGTGACTGAATGTAGGCTAGAGGAAAAGGGTAGAGTGGAGTGCATTGTGTATACAGTGTAGAATTATTACTTTTTTAAAGTAGAACTAAGTACTATTTGGTTATGTCGAGGTCTAGAATGTAACATAATGTAATTGTTTGGTGTTTGGGGTTTTAGGCTGGGTTTCTGTATCGCACTTTGTGACATCAGCTGATGTAAAAAGGGCTTTATAAATACATTTGATTGATTGATTGATTGATTGTGGAATACCTTGTATTATCTTTATTCTTAGCCAGGTGATGATGTACATCTTTCTCAACTAGGTGGCAATATGTTTCAAGAGAGGGATTTATTTTGGGTGGTAAAAATGTGCTTTTCCTCTTTTAAAATATGTATTTTCCCTTGACATGTCCTCAGGGCGAGAGTCAGGTTCATTATCATTCAGGTTATCAATGGGAAAAACATGAGCACTATTTCCGTTCCGGTTACTAATGTCGATCAGTAGATTAACATTGGCAGGTGCATAAGGGATCAACCCCATTATCAAAAAACCAACAACATGTAAATCTCAAACTGCGGGAAAACTTTTGAAAGTCTATAACTGTATCAAATTCATTGGCCTGTGATGTTGGGACAAATGATAGCCCCTTACCTAAGGCAGATGAACATGTATCAGATATAGACCTGTTGGACAAGTTAATTACCGTGTCTTGCTCCATGTATGTGGTGGGGACTTTGGGTGTTGCCGTACTCCTACGTAGTACTTGTGTGATGCACATTATCCAGGACCAATGATTGGATTTACTGTACTCACTACAAAACTCATACCCTTTCCTCCCTGTAGAAGTCTCTCAGACTTCCCCCTTTCCTCCCTGTAGAAGTCTCCCAGACTTCCCCCTTTCCTCCCTGTAGAAGTCTCCCAGACTTCCCCCTTTCCTCCCTGTAGAAGTCTCCGAGACTTCCCCCTTTCCTCCCTGTAGAAGTCTCCCAGACTTCCCCCTTTCCTCCCTGTAGAAGTCTCCCAGACTTCCCCCTTTCCTCCCTGTAGAAGTCTCCCAGACTTCCCCCTTTCCTCCCTGTAGAAGTCTCCCAGACTTCCCCCTTTCCTCCCTGTAGAAGTCTCCCAGACTTCCCCCTTTCCTCCAGGCGAGTCTGCTGGGCTCTAGAACAACACATTAACAAACCTGTCACCCTGTCCGTCCCTCTGTCCCCAGGTGAGTCTGTTGGACTATAGAACTCTAGAGGAACACATTAACAAACCTGTCACCCTGTCCGTCCCTCTGTCGTCCAGGTGAGTCTGTTGGACTATAGAACTCTAGAGGAACACATTAACAAACCTGTCACCCTGTCCGTCCCTCTGTCGTCCAGGTGAGTCTGTTGGACTATAGAACTCTAGAGCAACACATTAACAAACCTGTCACCCTGTCCGTCCCTCTGTCGTCCAGGTGAGTCTGTTGGACTATAGAACTCTAGAGGAACACATTAACAAACCTGTCACCCTGTCCGTCCCTCTGTCGTCCAGGTGAGTCTGTTGGACTATAGAACTCTAGAGCAACACATTAACAAACCTGTCACCCTGTCCGTCCCTCTGTCGTCCAGGTGAGTCTGTTGGACTATAGAACTCTAGAGCAACACATTAACAAACCTGTCACCCTGTCCGTCCCTCTGTCGTCCAGGTGAGTCTGTTGGACTATAGAACTCTAGAGGAACACATTAACAAACCTGTCACCCTGTCCGTCCCTCTGTCTCCAGGTGAGTCTGTTGGACTATAGAACTCTAGAGGAACACATTAACAAACCTGTCACCCTGTTGTCAGCTATCTGCAGACTTGCATTGGTCATATTTTTGGGAATGACCAAATTCAATAAAGTTTTGTATAAACAACTCATTATCATTTCATATTTTAAGATTATACAAAACCACTTTTTCATAGCATGTTTGTCATGTTGGTAATTTTTACTGTGATAACTTAAACATCCAGACAAATACACTTAGTCTAAAATAAATACAAGTCTAATGTTCAGAGTGAATACATTTGTATTAATGTATGTCATGCAGGTGTCTCAACTAAAACATATATCCCAGACAAGATTAAAGAATGGGACAAAGTAAATACAAGTCCGTGATTGCATCTGTAGCAGTTTGTATGAATTGAAGTGGTTACATACAATGAATGTTGACAGAATGGCTGTGAGACAGACAGACCGTTGCTGTACTCCCAGGTAAGGACCTTGTTTCTGGATACATGTTGACAGAGAGACTGTTGCTGTACTCCCAGGTAAGGACCTTGTTTCTGGATACATGTTGACAGAGAGACTGTTGCTGTACTCCCAGGTAAGGACCTTGTTTCTGGATACATGTTGACAGAAACACTGTTGCTGTACTCCCAGGTAAGGACCTTGTTTCTGGATACATGTTGACAGACAGACTGTTGCTGTACTCCCAGGTAAGGACCTTGTTTCTGGATACATGTTGACAGAAAGACTGTTGCTGTACTCCCAGGTAAGGACCTTGTTTCTGGATACATGTTGACAGAGAGACTGTTGCTGTACTCCCAGGTAAGGACCTTGTTTCTGGATACATGTTGACAGAGAGACTGTTGCTGTACTCCCAGGTAAGGACCTTGTTTCTGGATACATGTTGACAGAAAGACTGTTGCTGTACTCCCAGGTAAGGACCTTGTTTCTGGATACATGTTGACAGACAGACTGTTGCTGTACTCCCAGGTAAGGACCTTGTTTCTGGATACATGTTGACAGAGAGACTGTTGCTGTACTCCCAGGTAAGGACCTTGTTTCTGGATACATGTCGACAGAGAGACTGTCGCTGTACTCCCAGGTAAGGACCTTGTTTCTGGATACATGTTGACAGAAAGACTGTTGCTGTACTCCCAGGTAAGGACCTTGTTTCTGGATACATGTTGACAGAAAGACTGTTGCTGTACTCCCAGGTAAGGACCTTGTTTCTGGATACATGTTGACAGAAAGACTGTTGCTGTACTCCCAGGTAAGGACCTTGTTTCTGGATACATGTTGACAGAGAGACTGTCGCTGTACTCCCAGGTAAGGTCCTTGTTTCTGGATACATGTTGACAGAATGGCTGTGAGACAGAGAGACTGTTGCTGCTTCTGGAACCCCTGAAGACCCCCAGTATTCAGTGAGGAAGCTTGAAGATGTGTGTCACAGTACAGCTTCCGTCCCTCTCCTCGCCCCTACCTGGGCTTGAACCAGGGACCCTCTGCACACATCGACAACAGCCACCCTCGAAGCATTGTTACCCATCGCTCCACAAAAGCCACGGCCCTTGCAAAGCAAGGGGAACAACTACTTCAAGGTCTCAGAGCGAGTGACGTCACCGATTTGAAACGCTATTAGCGCACACCCCGCTAACTAGCTAGCCATTTCACATCGGTTACATCACCATCCAAGCCCATGCAGCATGCAGTGGTCTGATAGGGAGATGACAAATACATGCATGATGTACCTTTCATGTTCACTGCACATGTTGCTGAACAATTCAACCCTTTTGTTAGTGTCATTGATATGGAAATTCACATACTCAGTTCATAAGCATGGACTGTAATACCTCTAGGGTCCTGTGGGGAAAGACAGCTGTGCAAGGGATTGGACAACAGCTTTGTTCCCAGCTCATATTGACAAAGTTTCTTCAGAGTAGTACTAGTGATCTAGGACCAGCTGCCCTGGTCTGTCTGCATGCTGCCCTGGTCTGTCTGCCCTGGTCTGTCTGCATGCTGCCCTGGTCTGTCTGCCCTGGTCTGTCTGCATGCTGCCCAGGTCTGTCTGCATTCTGCCGTGGTCTGTCTGCATGCTGCCCTGGTCTGTCTGCATGCTGCCCAGGTCTGTCTGCATTCTGCCCTGGTCTGTCTGCATGCTGCCCTGGTCTGTCTGCCCTGGTCTGTCTGCATGCTGCCCAGGTCTGTCTGCCCTGGTCTGTCTGCATGCTGCCCTGGTCTGTCTGCATGCTGCCCTGGTCTGTCTGCATGCTGCCCTGGTCTGTCTGCAAGCTGCCCTGGTCTGTCTGCAAGCTGCCCTGGTCTGTCTGCATGCTGCCCTGGTCTGTCTGCAAGCTGCCCTGGTCTGTCTGCAAGCTGCCCTGGTCTGTCTGCAAGCTGCCCTGGTCTGTCTGCATGCTGCCCTGGTCTGTCTGCAAGCTGCCCTGGTCTGTCTGCAAGCTGCCCTGGTCTGTCTGCATGCTGCCCTGGTCTGTCTGCAAGCTGCCCTGGTCTGTCTGCAAGCTGCCCTGGTCTGTCTGCATGCTGCTCTGGTCTGTCTGCATGCTGCCCTGGTCTGTCTGCAAGCTGCCCTGGTCTGTCTGCAAGCTGCCCTGGTCTGTCTGCAAGCTGCCCTGGTCTGTCTGCAAGCTGCCCTGGTCTGTCTGCAAGCTGCCCTGGTCTGTCTGCATGCTGCCCTGGTCTGTCTGCATGCTGCCCTGGTCTGTCTGCATGCTGCCCTGGTCTGTCTGCAAGCTGCCCTGGTCTGTCTGCAAGCTGCCCTGGTCTGTCTGCATGCTGCCCTGGTCTGTCTGCAAGCTGCTTTCTAGTGATCTAACTCCCCTCTTCATCTAAAATGCAACAACACCAAAGACATGAATAAGAATTAGCCTAGTCAGTCAGTAACTTAGTTAACTAATGAAACACTCATGTAAATGTGCACACGCCTATTCAGCCAAATTATACCAATGAAATCAAGAGGGGCATTTTTCTTGACAACTTTTTCAGTCACTAGAGCATCAATAAACTGTTATGCGATTTTCATGAATAATGACTAAATGATGTATACATTTAACGTAGAACTATAACTAAAACTACCCTGTCATTGTATGAAATTTAATAGAATCATACCTCTATAAATCTAGTTTTAGTAAATCTAGTAATATTTTTAGTCAGAATTAGGACAAGGACTTTTTGTTCCTTTTTAGTATGTAAGCAGGGTGCATGTGTGAGACAATGTATGAGATAAGAGGAGCTATCGACAGACAAGCTGTAGTACTGTGTTCCTTACAGGACATTCTGTCCCCACCCAGGGAGGGGAGAGAGGAGCTATCGACAGACAAGCTGTACTACTGTGTTCCTTACAGGACATTCTGTCCCCACCCAGGGAGGGGAGAGAGGAGCTATCGACAGACAAGCTGTAGTACTGTGTTCCTTACAGGACATTCTGTCCCCACCCAGGGAGGGGAGAGACCTTGGGCTTGTAGTAGATTGTATAACAGGTGGCAGACAATGTATGACAGGAAGACTTGTGAACTATATTGTCATTGTTTCTGAGAGGAGGGACATTTATGACGAAATGTGAGGTATATAGACCAATGTACAGGAAATGATAGGCGCAACATTCCCGTAAATAAACATTTTACTTTTGTAGACTGGGCCTCTGTCTGTTTTTATTTATATCAGTATCCTACAAATCCTGATATAGCAGACTGAGTCATTTAATTGAATTGGTTAAAGAATACTTAATTCTCCTAACATAAACAGGTAGGGGGAAAAAGTTGTTTTCACAAAAACTGTTCAGTTGTTATTTTCCAGAAACCTAACTACAGTCCACTTAGCTAGCTAAGGTGGTGAACTCATTCTGATGGTGGGAGTTAGGTTACTTTCATTCAGCAGTTTTTTTACTGCCATTTAAAAAAAATCTACTTTATCAATCAGATGGATAGCTTAGCAAATACAGCTATTTGTTTCCCCCTCGCATGTAAAGATGCCTGATACAGCTTGCCAGTAGCTAGTAAAGTAGCATGAACTAGTAAGAAGCCAGCTACAAATGACAAGTTAATGCCTTTTACCAAAACATGTACAGTGCATTTGAGAAAGTATTCAGACCTCTTGACTTTTTCCACATTTTTGTTAGATACCAGCCTTATTCTAAAATGGATTAAATTGTTTTTTTCAAAAATGTTCGAATTAAGCTGTAACGTAACAAAATGTGGAAAAAGGGAAGGGGTCTGAATACTTTCCGAAGTCACTGTATATGTATAAAAGAGGCAATTACCTTCAAACAGATCATTTGTTTTATTCTGGGACCTCAGGCCGAGGAGTAATAGCTACTTGTTCGTATAAACTACGTCTTCACCAGAGTCTTCTGTCTCGTTCATAAAAACTGGGATGTCGGGGAAAAACGAGCTCGGACTGGGAAAAATCGATTTGAATGGTCGTCCACATCGGAATCCGAACTCGGGAACTCGACCTGTATTTCACTGACCGTCATGACCTCGTATTTTTCCGAGTTCCCAGTTGTTTGAAACGCAGCATTAACTAGCTACAAAAAGACACTTCCGGTTGTAGCTGTACTCCGTCTAGTCACAACTAGTCTCCGTCCAGCAGGTGGCGGTTTTCCGTTGTTTCGCCTACCAGGCAAGGAGTTTTTGTATGGAGGTCCATGAGAAAGTGTCGAATTTGGTCAACAACAAAACAATTAATGGCTCATTTGCTACGTGAGGTTTATTTGATCTAATAGAAGGTTCGTAATGCTTGAAGTTGTAACGAGAGTGTACTGATTTAAAAAAATAAAAAAATAAAACGTTATATTGGTTGTTTCGAGATGGCTTTGCATATTCATGACATGAGGCTAGTAAGCATATTATCTCTATCCGTTGAATACAGGCGGGTGACGTCAACAACCCTCATCGAATATTCAAATTACGATTACAATAATGAGACGTATCCAACAATTCAAAGAAAGGAAAGGCTGGAGCTAGATTGCCCGCAATGTTTCTTTGTGGACTTCCATTGTTAGGGCGGAGATAGATTATGGATATACTGACAAGATACATCTTTGTCACAACAGGGTCGTCATAGTTTTACTCCCAGGAACAACATTCGAAATGTTTAGCGTTATCTTTTTTTTTTGTATCAGTTACTAATTCTGTGGAAATTCATTTGATATATTTGTATACGTCTTTCAAGTTATCTATTTGTTGCTAGCTATAAAGTCCCCTTTTGCCCGTGTTAAATAGTTGTGCTCATGTTGCTATGGTGATAAAGGTTGTTAAACGACGCTACCTAGCTAACGTTAGCCACACGACCTGTCATCTTCGGGAATCTTTAAATGAATGATAACATAGCGCTAGTGGTGCTTTATCTTATCTTCATTATTTTATGAATGTAGGTAATCCAAAGTACTTGCTAGAACTTTTTGAAATGTTTTACGATTACATGTATTTAGGTAGCTAGATGGGTATCAGTGTACTGTTAGCGAAGTGAACTGCTAACGTAGACAGACATTCACTCTGACACTCACTCGTGTGGTTGAGGAAGATGCAGACGGGTGCAATATGGTTGTTATTGTGACATCCTACAAACTAGAAAAGTAGCTTAGTCAGTTGACATAGTTGGCTCGCTACTTTTGAACTAAATTGCTTGCGAGCTTGATATCATTGGTTCCCCTACCGGCAGATGGCGTAACTCCCCCACAATGCGTTGACCAGGATGTGTGATGGTCAGACATGAAATAGAGTGGAGGCATGTTTGTTCTATTAATTAGATTGTCTATTTCGAACTAACCTCGCACATTATTAATCCTCTATAACTGTCATGAAGGCATCTGTGGGGAGAGGATGGTTTCAGGGCAATTCCATGGTAACAGAATGATGCGGATGACAGATTATTCACTTTAAAATGAAGGTTAAACCAACCATTCAACTCTGTTCACAAGGATGACTTTTTAACATACATTTTAAAGTGAAACATCTGCGTCTACGCATCATTCTGTTACCATGGAATTTTTGTCTTTCATATTATTTTCCATGTCTGGCCTCATCCTTCCATGTCCAACCAGGAGACCAGTACAGTAAGTATGACACAGTTTGAGATAAAATGATTTAAAATTAGGCTTGCCTGTCAAGCAATCAGTTAAACGACTCTGTGTGATAACGCACTGACTGTATCAAATACAACAGGTGTGTTTAGTGTGAAATCCTTACTAACGATCTCTTCCCAACAATGCAGAGTTAAACAAACTAAATAATAACAAGACAAGGACTAAAATACACAGGAATTGAGTTATATACAGGGAGTGCCAGTACCAGATCAACGTGCTGAGGTATGAGGTATATACAGGGAGTGCCAGTACCAGATCAATGTGCTGAGGTATGAGGTATATACAGGGAGTGCCAGTACCAGATCAATGTGCTGAGGTATGAGGTATATAAAGGGAGTGCCAGTACCAGATCAATGTGCTGAGGTATGAGGTATATACAGGGAGTGCCAGTACCAGATCAATGTGCTGAGGTATGAGGTATATACAGGGAGTGCCAGTACCAGATCAATGTGCTGAGGTATGAGGTATATACAGGGAGTGCCAGTACCAGATCAATGTGCTGAGGTATGAGGTATATACAGGGAGTGCCAGTACCAGATCAATGTGCTGAGGTATGAGGTATATAAAGGGAGTGCCAGTACCAGATCAATGTGCTGAGGTATGAGGTATATACAGGGAGTGCCAGTACCAGATCAATGTGCTGAGGTATGAGGTATATAAAGGGAGTGCCAGTACCAGATCAATGTGCTGAGGTATGAGGTATATACAGGGAGTGCCAGTACCAGATCAATGTGCTGAGGTATGAGGTATATAAAGGGAGTGCCAGTACCAGATCAATGTGCTGAGGTATGAGGTATATACAGGGAGTGCCAGTACCAGATCAATGTGCTGAGGTATGAGGTATATACAGGGAGTGCCAGTACCAGATCAATGTGCTGAGGTATGAGGTATATACAGGGAGTGCCAGTACCAGATCAATGTGCTGAGGTATGAGGTATATAAAGGGAGTGCCAGTACCAGATCAATGTGCTGAGGTATGAGGTATATAAAGGGAGTGCCAGTACCAGATCAATGTGCTGAGGTATGAGGTATATACAGGGAGTGCCAGTACCAGATCAATGTGCTGAGGTATGAGGTATATACAGGGAGTGCCAGTACCAGATCAATGTGCTGAGGTATGAGGTATATACAGGGAGTGCCAGTACCAGATCAATGTGCTGAGGTATGAGGTATATACAGTTGAAGTTGGAAGTTTAAATTCACCTTAGCCAAATACATTTTAACTCAGTTTTTCACAATTCCTGACATTTAATCCAAGTAAAAATTCCCTGTCTTAGGTCAGTTAGGATCACCACTTTATTTTAAGAATGTGAAATGTCAGAATAATAGTAGAGAATGATTTATTTCAGCTTTTATTTCTTTCATCACATTCCCAGTGGGTCAGAAGTTTACATACACTCAATTAGTATTTGCTAGCATTGCCTTTAAATTGTTTAACTTGGGTCAAACGTTTCGGGTAGCCTTCCACAAGCTTCCCACAATAAGTTGGGTGAATTTTGGCCCATTCCTCCTGACAGAGCTGGTGTAACTGAGTCAGGTTTGTAGGCCTCCTTACTCGCACACGCTTTTTCAGTTTTGCCCACACATTTTCTATAGGATTAAGGTCAGGGCTTTGTGATGGCCACTCCAATACCTTGACTTTGTTGTCCTTAAGCCATTTTGACACAACTTTGGAAGTATGCTTTGGGTCATTGTCCATTTGCAAGACCCATTTGCGACCAAGCTTTAACTTCCTGACTGATGTCTTGAGATGTTGCTTCAAAATATCCACATCATTTTCCTACCTCATGATGCCATCTATTTTGTGAAGTGCACCAGTCCCTCCTGCAGCAAAGCACCCCCACAACATGATGCTGTCACCCTCGTGCTTCACGGTTGGGATGGTGTTCTTCGGCTTATAAGACTCCCCCTTTTTCCTCCAAACATAACGATGGTCATTATGGCCAAACAGTTATATTTTTCTTTCATCAGACCAGAGGACATTTCTCCAAAAAGTACAATATTTGTCCCCATGTGTAGTTGCAAACTGTAGTCTGGCTTTTTTTTATGGCAGTTTTGGAGCAGTGGCTTCTTCCTTGCTGAGCGGCCTTTCAGGTTGTGTCGAAATACGACTCATTTTACTGTGGATATAGACACTTTTGTACCTGTTTCCACCAGCTTCTTCACAAGGTCATTTGCTGTGGTTCTGGGATTGATTTGCACTTTTCACACCAAAGTACGTTCATCTCTAGGAGACAGAACGCATCTCCTTCCTGAGCGGTATGACGGCTGCGTGGTCCCATGGTGTTTATACTTGCGTACTATTGTTTGTACAGATGAACGTGGTACCTTCAGGCATTTGGAAATTGCTCCCAAGGATGAACCAGACTTGTGGAGGGCTGATTTCTTTTGATTTTCCCACGATGTCAAGCAAAGAGGCACTGAGTTTGAAGGTGAGGCCTACATCCACAGGTACACCTCCAATTTACTCAAATTATGTCAATTAGCCTATCAGAAGCTTCTAAAGCCATGACATAATTTTCTGTCGTTTTCCAAGCTGTTTAAAGGCACAGTCAACTTAGTGTATGTAAACTTCTGACCCACTGGAATTGTGATACAGTGAATTATAAGTGAAATAATCTGTCTGTAAACAATTGTTGGAAAAGTGACTTGTGTCATGCACAAAATAGATGTCCTATTTTTTTTTTTTTTTTTTTTTTCTCCACCTTTATTTAACCAGGTAGGCCAGTTGAGAACAAGTTCTCATTTACAACTGCGACCTGGCCAAGATAAAGCATAGCAGTGTGAACAGACAACAACACAGAGTTACACATGGAGTAAACAATAAACAAGTCAATAACATGGTAGAAAAAAGAGAATCTATATACAATGTGTGCAAAAGGCATGAGGAGGTAGGCAATAAATCGAATAATTACAATTTAGCAGATTAACACTGGAGTGATAAATCATCAGATGATCATGTGCAAGTAGAGATACTGGTGTGCAAAAGAGCAGAAAAGTAAATAAATAAAAGCAGTATGGGGGGTGAGGTAGGTAAATTGGGTGGGCTATATACCGATGGACTATGTACAGCTGCAGCGATCGGTTAGCTGCTCGGATAGCAGATGTTTAAAGTTGTTGAGGGAGATAAAAGTCTCCAACTTCAGAGATTTTTGCAATTCGTTCCAGTCGCAGGCAGCAGAGAACTGGAAGGAAAGGCATCCAAATGAGGTTTTGGCTTTAGGGATGATCAGTGAGATACACCTGCTGGAGCGCGTGCTACGGGTGGGTGTAGCCATCGTGACCAGTGAACTGAGATAAGGCGGCACTTTACCTAGCATAGCCTTGTAGATGACCTGGAGCCAGTGGGTCTGACGACGAACATGTAGCGAGGGCCAGCCGACTAGGGCATACAGGTCGCAGTGGTGGGTGGTATAAGGTGCTTTAGTAACAAAACGGATGGCACTGTGATAAACTGCATCCAGTTTGCTGAGTAGAGTATTGGAAGCTATTTTGTAGATGACATCGCCGAAGTCGAGGATCGGTAGGATAGTCAGTTTTACGAGGGTAAGTTTGGCGGCGTGAGTGAAGGAGGCTTTGTTGCGAAATAGAAAGCCGACTCTAGATTTGATTTTGGATTGGAGATGTTTGATATGAGTCTGGAAGGAGAGTTTGCAGTCTAGCCAGACACCTAGGTACTTATAGATGTCCACATATTCTAGGTCGGAACCGTCCAGGGTGGTGATGCTAGTCGGGCGTGCTGGTGCAGGCAGCAAACGGTTGAAAAGCATGCATTTGGTTTTACTAGCGTTTAAGAGCAGTTGGAGGCCACGGAAGGAGTGTTGTATGGCATTGAAGCTCGTTTGGAGGTTAGATAGCACAGTGTCCAAGGAAGGGCCAGAAGTATACAGAATGGTGTCGTCTGCGTAGAGGTGGATCAGGGAATCGCCCGCAGCAAGAGCAACATCATTGATATATACAGAGAAAAGAGTCGGCCCGAGAATTGAACCCTGAGGTACCCCCATAGAGACTGCCAGAGGACCGGACAGCATGCCCTCCGATTTGACACACTGAACTCTGTCTGCAAAGTAGTTGGTGAACCAGGCAAGGCAGTCATTAGAAAAACCGAGGCTACTGAGTCTGCCGATAAGAATGTGGTGATTGACAGAGTCGAAAGCCTTGGCCAGGTCGATGAAGACGGCTGCACAGTACTGTCTTTTATCGATGGCGGTTATGATATCGTTTAGTACCTTGAGCGTGGCTGAGGTGCACCCGTGACCGGCTCGGAAACCGGATTGCACAGCGGAGAAGGTACGGTGGGATTCGAGATGGTCAGTGATCTGTTTGTTGACTTGGCTTTCGAAGACCTTAGATAGGCAGGGCAGGATGGATATAGGTCTGTAACAGTTTGGGTCCAGGGTGTCTCCCCCTTTGAAGAGGGGGATGACCGCGGCAGCTTTCCAATCCTTGGGGATCTCAGATGATACGAAGGAGAGGTTGAACAGGCTGGTAATAGGGGGTGCGACAATGGCGGCGGACAGTTTCAGAAATAGGGGGTCCAGATTGTCAAGCCCAGCTGATTTGTATGGGTCCAGGTTTTCCAGCTCTTTCAGAACATCTGCTATCTGGATTTGGGTAAAGGAGAAGCTGGGGAGGCTTGGGCGAGTAGCAGCGGGGGGGGCGGGGCTGTTGGCCAAGGTTGGAGTCGCCAGGAGGAAGGCATGGCCAGCCATTGAGAAATGCTTGTTGAAGTTTTCGATTATCACGGATTTATCGGTGGTGACCGTGTTACCTAGCCTCAGTGCAGTGGGCAGCTGGGAGGAGGTGCTCTTGTTCTCCATGGACTTTACAGTATCCCAGAACTTTTTGGAGTTAGAGCTACAGGATGCAAATTTCTGCTTGAAAAAGCTGGCCTTTGCTTTCCTGACTGACTGCGTGTATTGGTTCCTGACTTCCCTGAACAGTTGCATATCACGGGGGCTCTTCGATGCTATTGCAGTTCGCCACAGGATGTTTTTGTGCTGGTCGAGGGCAGTCAGGTCTGGAGTGAACCAAGGGCTATATCTGTTCTTAGTTCTGCATTTTTTGAACGGAGCATGCTTGTCTAATATGGTGAGGAAGTAACTTTTAAAGAATGACCAGGCATCCTCAACTGACGGGATGAGGTCAATATCCTTCCAGGGTACCCGGGCCAGGTCGATTAGAAAGGCCTGCTCGCAGAAGTGTTTTAGGGAGCGTTTGACAGTGATGAGGGGTGGTCGTTTGACCGCGGACCCGTAGCGGATACAGGCAATGAGGCAGTGATCGCTGAGATCTTGATTGAAGACAGCAGAGGTGTATTTGGAGGGCAAGTTGGTCAGGATAATGTCTATTAGGGTGCCCATGTTTACGGATTTAGGGTTGTACCTGGTGGGTTCCTTGATGATTTGTGTGAGATTGAGGGCATCTAGCTTAGATTGTAGGACTGTCGGGGTGTTAAGCATATCCCAGTTTAGGTCACCTAACAGAACAAACTCTGAAGCTAGATGGGGAGCGATCAATTCACAGATGGTGTCCAGGGCACAGCTGGGAGCTGAGGGGGGTCGGTAGCAGGCGGCAACAGTGAGAGACTTATTTCTGGAGAGATTAATTTTTAAAATTAGAAGTTCGAACTGTTTGGGCATAGACCTGGAAAGTATGACAGAACTTTGCAGGCTATCTCTGCAGTAGATTGCAACTCCTCCCCCTTCGGCAGTTCGATCTTGACGGAAAGTGTTATAGTTGGGTATGGCAATCTCAGAATTTTTGGTGGCCTTCCTAAGCCAGGATTCAGACACGGCAAGGACATCAGGGTTGGCAGAGTGTGCTAAAGCGGTGAGTAAGACAAACTTAGGGAGGAGGCTTCTGATGTTGACATGCATGAGGCCAAGGCTTTTTCGATCACAGAAGTCAACAAATGAGGGTGCCTGGGGACATGCAGGGCCTGGGTTTACCTCCACATCACCCGAGGAACAGAGGAGTAGTAGGATGAGGGGGCCGGCTAAAGGCTATCAAAACTGGTCGCCTAGAGCGTTGGGGACAAGGAATAAAAGGAGCAGATTTATGGGCGTGGTAGAATAGATTCTGGGCATAATGTGCAGACAATGGTATGGTATGGTGGGGCACGGGTACAGCGGAGGCAAGCCCAGGCACTGGGTGATGATAAGAGAGGTTGTATCTCTGGACATGCTGGTCTCAATGGGTGAGGTCACCGCATGTGTGGGAGGTGGGACAAAGGAGGTATCAGAGGTATGGGGAGTGGAACTACGGGGTCCATTGCAAACCAAAACAA
The DNA here is from genome assembly GCF_016432855.1 of Salvelinus namaycush. NCBI lineage: Eukaryota > Metazoa > Chordata > Actinopteri > Salmoniformes > Salmonidae > Salvelinus > Salvelinus namaycush. The sequence continues at coordinate 49,261,382 of NC_052316.1, read as the reverse complement.
TGATAACTAGCCTGAACAACAGTATACAAGGCATATTGATATTTGAGAGAGACATACAGTAAGGCATAAAGTGATTGCAGGTCTTGATTGGGAGAGCTAGCTAAAACAACAGGTGAGATAACAGCAGCTAGTCAGCTAACACAGAAACAGCAGGTAAAAATGGCGACGACTAGGCAGAGAGGGTTGGATTAACTACACACAGAGCCTGAGTTAAAACACAGAGCCGACAGATAAAACACAAATAAACAGAATGGAGTACCGTGAATTAATGGACAGTCCGGCAGGCATCAGCTATGTAGCCAAGTGATCATAGTGTCCAGGGGGCAGCCGTAGATGGAGCAGGGAAGCCGCCACTACGCTAGCACGCAGCGTTTAAAGTTAGTAGCCCGGGGGGTGGTCTGCTCAGACGGAGGCCGGTTGAGGGCACAGCGGATGGGGTATTCGTCTGCAGACCAGACGTGGTCGTGTCGACAGAGAATCCAAGCCGGATGGCGAAAGAGGTATTGTAGAATTGTGTTTGCTAACTGGTGCTAGCTTCGTGGCAGTGGCGTTAGCTGCAAGCTAGCTGTGAGGATCAGAAGTAGTGGCTCAGGGATTACGGCAGGAATCTGGCGTTGTTGTGGAGAGACAGTCCGATGCTGGTAAATTGGTGAGTAATATCCAGGCTAATAACAGGGCTGGTGTCTGTGCAGAAGGTAAAAGCTGCTAGCAGCGGCTAAAAATGACTAAATAGCTTGTAGCTGATTAGCTGGTTAGCTACTGGGGGTTCTTGAATGTGTTCCAAAGTTAAAAAATAATAGTGATTCCGTATCACATTGGGTGAGGTAGGTTACCGGAAGGTATAATCGAATTAAAAATCGAAAAGAGATAGAATTTTTTTTTTTTAATATATACAAGAAATACGAAAAATACAAACGTACACGAGAGGACGAAACAAAAACACGTCTACACTGCTACGCCATCTTGGAAAACCGACTTGCCAAAACTATAGTTTGTTTACAAGAAATTTGTGGAGTGGTTGAAAAACGAGTTTTAATGACTGAAACCTAAGTGTATGTAAACTTCCGACTTCAACTGTATGTACATGAAGGCAGGGTAAAGTGACTAGGCATCAGGATAGATAATAATAAGGTATTTGAGGTAGATATGTACATGAAGGCAGGGTAAAGTGACTAGACATCAGGATAGATAATAATAAGGTATTTGAGGTAGATATGTACATGAAGGCAGGGTAAAGTGACTAGACATCAGGATAGATAATAATAAGGTATTTGAGGTAGATATGTACATGAAGGCAGGGTAAAGTGACTAGACATCAGGATAGATAATAATAAGGTATTTGAGGTAGATATGTACATGAAGGCAGGGTAAAGTGACTAGGCATCAGTGTGTATTATATGCATGTGTGAATTGGATGTGGGTTTTTTCAAACTGGTGACCTTTCGGTTACTGGCCCAACGCTCTAACCGCTAGGCTGCCTGACGCCCGTGTGTGTGTGGCGTCGGTATGTGTGTGAGTGGACAGAACATTAAGAGCACCTTCAGAATATTGAGTTGTCCGTCGACCAGCCTCAATTTGTCAGGGGATGGACTGTACAAGGTGTTCAATCAATAAATCAAATTTATTTATAAAGCCCTTCTTACATCAGCTGATGTCACAAAGTGCTGTACAGAAACCTAAAACCCCCAACCAAAAGTGTTCCACAAGGATAGTGGCCCATGTTGACTCCACTGCTTCCCACAGTTGTGTCAAGTTGCCTGGATGTCCTTTGGGTGGTGGACCATTTTTGATACACACAGGAAACTGTTGAGAGTGAAATCCAGCAGCGTTGCAGTTCTTGACACAGTTCCCTCTTCTTCTTTTTTTATGTAGTGGCGCAGCCAGTCCACAAGGTGGCGCAGCGCACCTCTTACATTATTTGTGGAGGACTGTGTCTGATATAGAGGTCCTGGATGGCAGGGAGCTCGGCCCCAATGATTTACTGGGCTGTCTGCACCACCACCTGGTATAGAGGTCCTGGATGGCAGGGAGCTCGGCCCCAATGATTTACTGGGCTGTCCACACCACCCTCTGATATAGAGGTCCTGGATGGCAGGGAGCTCGGCCCCAGTGATGTACTGGGCTGTCTGCACCACCACCTGGTATAGAGGTCCTGGATGGCAGGGAGCTCAGCCCCAGTTATGTACTGGGCTGTCCACACCACCATCTGGTATAGAGGTCCTGAATGGCAGGGAGCTCAGCCCCAGTTATGTACTGGGCTGTCCACACCACCATCTGGTATAGAGGTCCTGGATGGCAGGGAGCTCGGCCCCAATGATTTACCGGGCCTTCCGCATGGCATCACCCTCTTTGCGATCGAGGGTGGTCACAGTTGCCATACCAAGTGTTGATGCAGCCAGTCAAGATTCTCTCAATGGTGCAGCTGTAGAAACTTTTTGAGGATCTGAGGGCCCATGCCAAATGGGGGGGGGGGGGAAGAGGCACTGTTGTTGTGCTCTCTTCACGACTGTGCGGAGGTGTGGACCATGTTAAGTCCCTAGCGACGTCAAGGAAAATGAAGCTGTCCACTACAGCTCGTCAATGTGGATGGGGCCATGCTCTCCCCGTTTCCTGTAGTCCACTCCTTGGTCTTACTGATGTTGAGGGAGAGGTTGCCCTAGCACCACACGCCATGTCTCCTGCCTCGCTGTAGGCTGTCTCATCGGGCCTACCACCGTCGTGCCGTCAGGAAACTTGATGATGGTGTTGGAGCCGTGCGTGGCCACGAAGTCGTGGGTGAACGGGGAGTATGAGAGGGTGTATGCCAGCATGATTGTTGACTAGCTCAGAAGCACATTGACACACTAATGTATATGCTCACAGTGGCCCATATTCACAAAGTGTCTCGGAGTACTGAGCTGGCCCAGATTCATAAAGTGTCTCGGAGTACTGAGCTGGCCCATATTCACAAAGTGTCTCGGAGTAGGAGTACTGAGCTGGCCCATATTCACAACGTGTCTCGGAGTACAGAGCTGGCCCATATTCACAGAGTGTCTCGGAGTACAGAGCTGGCCCATATTCACAGAGTGTCTCGGAGTACAGAGCTGGCCCATATTCACAACGTGTCTCGGAGTACAGAGCTGGCCCATATTCACAGAGTGTCTCGGAGTACAGAGCTGGCCCATATTCACAACGTGTCTCGGAGTACAGAGCTGGCCCATATTCACAGAGTGTCTCGGAGTACAGAGCTGGCCCATGTTCACAGAGTGTCTCGGAGTACAGAGCTGGTCCATATTCACAGAGTGTCTCGGAGTACAGAGCTGGTCCAGATTCACAGAGTGTCTCGGAGTAGGAGTACTGAGCTGGCCCAGATTCACAGAGTGTCTCGGAGTACAGAGCTGGCCCAGATTCACAGAGTGTCTCGGAGTACTGAGCTGGCCCAGATTCACAGAGTGTCTCGGAGTAGGAGTACTGAGCTGGCCCATATTCACAGAGTGTCTCGGAGTAGGAGTACTGAGCTGAGATCAAGTCGGCCTTTTATCTCATAATGAATAGGACTGAGGCACCCGACATTTAGGTCAGCCCCTTTACTTTGAGACGCTTTGACCTCAGACCAATATCATTTTCTAAAACAAGTTTATTTGCTCCACTGCCATGGTATAAGCAGCATTTTGTATTACTGACTGTGTAACAATCTTTGCCTGCAGCTCACTGTGCGTGATTCATTATGTGAGGAATATTGATCTGCTTTAGTTTAGTGCAGGCAGGAACAGGAGATGTTTCCATGGATACTACTGTGGAACAGCAAGGTGTCTGAGATGGTCTTTCTCTTCCCAGAGCTGGCTGAAATGAAGGTCCTGCTGTGCTCTGCGGGCTGGAGACCACATGGATCTAGTGATCAGAACCTGGCCTGGTTAGCACAGCTGGTAGTTTTGGTTCAGTGATTCAGTTTGGAGAGGACACACAGGCCTACAAAACCATACGTTCTGTAGTGTCGCTGTGAGTCATTGATCCTGTCAATTCAACAGCTCTAGTTATGATTAGTCAGTGATGATTCACTGTTTTGAACAACAAAGGCTATCTTCAGTGTTATGTTAGCAGGTACTTTGACCCAATCAGAATGAAATTACAAATTTTAATTGAATGCCTTGAACTGTGTAACCTCTGGGCCATAAAGCAGATTACATTCACTACACTAGCATCTCTTATTTATGATCCCAACAATGGAACATTTTTATCAAATCCAGTCCTGTGACTTCTGCCTTATTTTTACTCCCTCTGTTGATACAGCCCGGGATCAAACCCGGGTCTGTAGTGACGCCTCTAGCACTACAATGCCGCGCCTTAGACCGCTGCGCCACTCGGGAGTCCAGAGGAACGGATTCTTGATCTACCTAATGTTTGAAAGCGATTTGATGTTCCAAACCATATTGTTCATCACGTCTGCTGCAGAGGAACAAGAGAGAGCAATGAGAAAAGCACAGTTTGATCAGTCATGGAAATAAGTGATGAAAACCTGTTGTCTCAGCAGCTATAAACAAGATGGAGAACAAGGTAGAGAGAGAGAAATGGGAGCTTTGGCAGAGTTTACAGCCAAACAGCACTAGCTCATGTATGCATAGTCACTTTAACCATATCTACATGTAAATACTACCTCAATCAGCCTGACTAACCGGTGTCTGTATGTAGCCTCGCTACTTTTATAGCCTCTCTACTGTATATAGCCTCTCTGCTGTATACAGCCTCTCTACTGTATATAGCCTCTCTACTGTATATAGCCTCTCTACTGTATATCGCCTCACTACTGTATATAGCCTCTCTACTGTATATCGCCTCGCTACTGTATATAGCCTCGCTATTGTATATAGCCTCTCTACTGTATATAGCCTCTCTACTGTATATAGCCTCGCTACTGTATATAGCCTCTCTACTGTATATAGCCTCACTACTGTATATAGCCTCTCTACTGTATATAGCCTCACTACTGTATATAGCCTCTCTACTGTATATAGCCTCTCTACTGTATATAGCCTGTCTTTTTACTGTTTTTATTTCTTTACCTACCTCTTGTTCACCTAACACCTTTTTTTGCGCTATTGGTTAGAGCCTGTAAGTTAGCATTTCACTGTAAGGTCTACACCTGTTGTATTCGGCGCACGTGACAAATAAACTTTGATTTGATGTTAATTACCTTCTTTTTTTCAGAGAGAGAATCGATACTTGATGTCAAAAAATGGATTATAGCGTCACAAATAATATATACTGTATCAATTTCCCCCATCACTAGATATTACCTGCACTTCCTATTCAGCCTTGAAATGTCATAGCTTAGCAGCTTTCCAAATGCAAGGGTTGATATTACTTTGGCGTATAGTGACGGAGAGGATGGCTTCCAGACTGTGTTTGTAAAGAGGACTTTATCCCCGACTCTATTTGTCCTCTCAAGTCAAAAGCAAGACTAACAATGATGGCTAAGCACTGAATGTACTAAAGACACATACTGTATATTGGACCGTCTTGAATATTTGGAACATTGTCGTGATAGACCTTCATTTGTAATTCTTCAGGCTAACAGATTTAATGATCTATAAGCATGGCCTAAAATTAACGTTTTGGTCCTCCCGACCACGGTGGAGTCATTTAACCAAAAGATCACAGACGAGACCAAAAATGTTCAACATCCCCCTTTTTTAAGGGTGGGAGGTTACCGTGGTAACGCGACTCTTCGGACCGATACGCCGGAAGGAAGAGGAAAGCTAAGCCGAAGTGAATGAGTTTAAATCAAGCAACGCGTTCAGTAAAGTTGGTGAAGACAAATGTTCTGAATAGACAACGGTAGTATTGAAAACTGAAACGAAAAGGAAAATTGTGTAAAATTGGGAGTGGAGGATACGTGTATGAATGATAATGAATCACTTGTTGGGGTTTTGTTTGTTGCGTAAAGATGCATATGTGAGAGACCTGTTTGAGGTGTCAAATGGTGAAGTATGCACTGGGAAAAGCAGAGTCTTTCAGAGTGACCGGGTGTGGTCTTTATTTTGATCCATTGTATTTCTGAAGAACTGAGGAAGATTGCAGTGGGCCTCAAAATAATCCGGAGAACAGAAGTTTTGTGTTTTGAACTTCAGGGGGGTAGAGACGCCCGTCAAAGGAGTCATCTCAGGGGTGACGCCGGATGTTCCGGTTGAATACCTGAAAATATTTCCTGATGTGGTTGCTGTCCTGCGTCTGATCCTGACCGGAGGAAAAGAAGAAAGTCTGTCGGTCCTGTTGTTTGTTGATAAAGAACAAATACCTGCACATGTGAAGCTTGGTTATGTAAGATACACTGTAAGAGCTTTCATCCCCAAACCACTGCAGTGTAAGAACTGTTAAGGATTTGGCCATGTTTCAAGTGTGTGCAGAAGGACAGAGCATTGTGAAGAACAGTGTGTAGAAGGACAACGGTGTTGCAACTGTGGTAAGGATCATGATCCCGAGTTCCTGGAGTGCCCTGTAAGGGTGAAGGAGATCCAGGTGGCAAAAGTTAGAGCGGTCAATTGACTCTCTCTATGCGGAGGCCATTTTAAAAGAATTGAGAAAACAAGTGACGCTAGTGAAGATATGGCAGTGGACGCACCACAGCCTGTAGTAAATGTTTGCTGTCAGTCAAAAATATACCCTGTGTGTTTTAAAAAGGTGGATTATGTTGTATTCATTGCCACAGTTATAAACTGTACGGCACAAGTCTCAAAGAAATCTAAGAAACTGTGACTGCGGCAGAAAAGTATTTTTTAGGGACTTAAGGATTTTACATCTTGCAAGACAAACAAGCGGTACTGGCGCCGGAAGACCCGCCCTCGCACGTTTTCCTTGTGTATGTATCAGATCGGCTTGATTTATTTATTAAAACAAAATAAAATGTTGCTTGGTTGTTTTTTGGGGGTATTTTGTTCCATTTTTGGGAATCCTGTTTCTATCCCGCACAGTAGGTGGCGGAATGCTCATTCAATTGTGCGATCGCCGATATGCCATAGAAGAAGGTAACGCGACCCGAGTCATGTTTTTTTCCTTGAGTCTGACTAGTAGCCACATTGTCTTCTCTTCCCTAACGGGTGAAAAACAACCTATCTTGTGAACAGAACATTTGTTAATAGCCAAGAAACACAAGGACAAAGTCTCACTTCAGTAAACTTTCATTTCAAGTAAATTGTGCACAGCACTTGTAAAAAATGAATCTTTCACTCAGCTCTTCAGGTGCGTACAGTCCCCAGCCAGGCAGTGTTGCAGCACGAAGCAGGATAGGCTGTAGGATTGGTAGTTCTTTTGACTTTGTGCGATTTAATTTACCAGCTATGAAACAAAACAACAGAAATACTTTGAAAACATCTACTGTAGCATTTATTTAACTTTTTATTCACAAATGCGAGTGAAATGCTCGCACCGTGGAGCCCTGACCACCCGCAACGTGGTTGGTGAAATAGACATCTTACCCACCAATTCCAAAATCTACCCGCATTTGACAGGTGTTCGTTTTAGGCACTGTCTATAAGGTCAGTTCAGTGTCCTCCTGCTCAGTTGTACCGTAAACTGTTTACCTATGTTAGTGTCCTGTACCCTAAACCCTTGTACCCTGCATTCTTAACCTGTGTTAGATCACTGTCTTACATCCCTCTGTTTCCCTCAGGAGGAGCTGTTTTCCTTCCTGGCAGAGTGATATGACTCAAGTGTTGCTCTCCTGAGCCGCTATCAGCTGCTGTTCTAGCAGAAAGATGGCTCTGTGAAGATGGTAAGCGTTAGGCAAGATAATCACATGACCCATGGGAGTAGTCAGACCAGGGGCTGAATGTGGGGAGGATACTGATACCAGAGGATGTTTTGAAGATGGTGAGCACCAAAAGTGTCTTTTGGCCTTTTCTACTTACTAAATCTCGACTACATATTGTCCTCTAAATATTTCCTGTCTGAGCTTCAGCCTTGTATGATTTATAAACTGTGTAAAGTGTACTCTGAAGTTACTTTAAAAAGTAACTAAAGGAAAACTTCTCTGGTAGAAAACGATCTGTGACATAGACATTAGTCACATTATTTCTAACGTCAAAATTTACTACAAACTGTAAATAGGATAATTTTCAGTCTCATCCAAAATTTTGATTTGCAAGATTATTAGGAAAACATGGTATCTCACAGAATGAAGGGTACCGTAACAGTTTTCCTTGGCTTGGGTTTGTTTCAATCTTGCCTACAGTTGACAGCATCCAAGTAATCGTCAATTCTGAGCGCAGCTGCACGTGATCAGATCGTAATGCCCATGGTCAATTTGCTTTGACATTCAATATCTCTTTGGGGATAGTTAGGGACCATCAGTAAATTACAAAATGTACAGGAGGACAATATTTTTTACATGTCAATAGTTCCAAATTTCGATGACTTAACCTCAAACCAACTATAAATAGTAGAAATTAATATACAATTATTGAAAACATTTAAGAACTAAAATATGTGCCACGGTCGCACACCGGCCGGCTGAAGCTAATTGGTGAAAGAAGTTGACTAGCTAGTCAGGCTACTTTCAGATAAGACCTGGTTAGACTGTTTCAAGTCATCTAGAGGAGTGAGTGACTGTGTACTGTTTTGGCATTTTCACTCACACACACACACACACACACACACACACACACACACACACACACACACACACACACACACACACACACACACACACACACACACCAAGACCCGAATCTCATTCTGTCGCATTTCCAAATAAGGGAATAAATGAATAGTAGCTTTTTTTTCTGACAATGTCGCAGTGTCCAGGGAACAAACCAGGGTATCACGTCCAGATACATGTGAACGCCCTGAAGTTGTCCCAACTTGATGTTGAAGGGACAACGTCAGGGGGTCTACATGTTACAACACTGATGTTGAAGGGACAACGTCAGGGGGTCTACATGTTACAACACTGATGTTGAAGGGACAACGTCAGGGGGTCTACATGTTACAACACTGATGTTGAAGGGACAACGTCAGGGGGTCTACATGTTGCAACACTGATGTTGAAGGGACAACGTCAGGGGGTCTACATGTTACAACACTGATGTTGAAGGGACAACGTCAGGGGGTCTACATGTTACAACACTGATGTTGAAGGGACAACGTCAGGGGGTCTACATGTTACAACACTGATGTTGAAGGGACAACGTCAGGGGGTCTACATGTTACAACACTGATGTTGAAGGGACAACGTCAGGGGGTCTACATGTTACAACACTGATGTTGAAGGGACAACGTCAGGGGGTCTACATGTTACAACACTGATGTTGAAGGGACAACGTCAGGGGGTTTACATGTTACAACACTGATGTTGAAGGGACAACGTCAGGGGGTTTACATGTTACAACACTGATGTTGAAGGGACAACGTCAGGGGGTCTACATGTTACAACACTGATGTTGAAGGGACAACGTCAGGGGGTCTACATGTTACAACACTGATGTTGAAGGGACAACGTCAGGGCGTCTACATGTTACAACACTGATGTTGAAGGGACAACGTCAGGGGGTCTACATGTTACAACACTGATGTTGAAGGGACAACGTCAGGGGGTCTACATGTTACAACACTGATGTTGAAGGGACAACGTCAGGGGGTTTACATGTTACAACACTGATGTTGAAGGGACAACGTCAGGGGGTCTACATGTTACAACACTGATGTTGAAGGGACAACGTCAGGGGGTCTACATGTTACAACACTGATGTTGAAGGGACAACGTCAGGGGGTTTACATGTTACAACACTGATGTTGAAGGGAAAACGTCAGGGCGTCTACATGTTACAACACTGATGTTGAAGGGACAACGTCAGGGGGTCTACATGTTACAACACTGATGTTGAAGGGACAACGTCAGGGGGTTTACATGTTACAACACTGATGTTGAAGGGACAACGTCAGGGGGTCTACATGTTACAACACTGATGTTGAAGGGACAACGTCAGGGGGTCTACATGTTACAACACTGATGTTGAAGGGACAACGTCAGGGCGTCTACATGTTACAACACTGATGTTGAAGGGACAACGTCAGGGGGTCTACATGTTACAACACTGATGTTGAAGGGACAACGTCAGGGGGTCTACATGTTACAACACTGATGTTGAAGGGACAACGTCAGGGGGTTTACATGTTACAACACTGATGTTGAAGGGACAACGTCAGGGGGTCTACATGTTACAACACTGATGTTGAAGGGAAAACGTCAGGGGGTTTACATGTTACAACACTGATGTTGAAGGGACAACGTCAGGGGGTCTACATGTTACAACACTGATGTTGAAGGGACAACGTCAGGGGGTCTACATGTTACAACACTGATGTTGAAGGGACAACGTCAGGGGGTTTACATGTTACAACACTGATGTTGAAGGGACAACGTCAGGGCGTCTACATGTTACAACACTGATGTTGAAGGGACAACGTCAGGGGGTCTACATGTTACAACACTGATGTTGAAGGGACAACGTCAGGGCGTCTACATGTTACAACACTGATGTTGAAGGGACAACGTCAGGGGGTCTACATGTTACAACACTGATGTTGAAGGGACAACGTCAGGGGGTCTACATGTTACAACACTGATGTTGAAGGGACAACGTCAGGGGGTCTACATGTTACAACACTGATGTTGAAGGGACAACGTCAGGGTGTCTACATGTTACAACACTGATGTTGAAGGGAAAACGTCAGGGGGTCTACATGTTACAACACTGATGTTGAAGGGACAACGTCAGGGGGTCTACATGTTACAACACTGATGTTGAAGGGACAACGTCAGGGGGTTTACATGTTACAACACTGATGTTGAAGGGACAACGTCAGGGGGTCTACATGTTACAACACTGATGTTGAAGGGAAAACGTCAGGGGGTTTACATGTTACAACACTGATGTTGAAGGGACAACGTCAGGGGGTCTACATGTTACAACACTGATGTTGAAGGGACAACGTCAGGGGGTCTACATGTTACAACACTGATGTTGAAGGGACAACGTCAGGGGGTTTACATGTTACAACACTGATGTTGAAGGGACAACGTCAGGGCGTCTACATGTTACAACACTGATGTTGAAGGGACAACGTCAGGGGGTCTACATGTTACAACACTGATGTTGAAGGGACAACGTCAGGGCGTCTACATGTTACAACACTGATGTTGAAGGGACAACGTCAGGGGGTCTACATGTTACAACACTGATGTTGAAGGGACAACGTCAGGGGGTCTACATGTTACAACACTGATGTTGAAGGGACAACGTCAGGGGGTCTACATGTTACAACACTGATGTTGAAGGGACAACGTCAGGGTGTCTACATGTTACAACACTGATGTTGAAGGGAAAACGTCAGGGGGTCTACATGTTACAACACTGATGTTGAAGGGACAACGTCAGGGGGTCTACATGTTACAACACTGATGTTGAAGGGACAACGTCAGGGTGTCTACATGTTACAACACTGATGTTGTAGGGACAACGTCAGGGGGTCTACATGTTACAACACTGATGTTGTAGGGACAACGTCAGGGTGTCTACATGTTACAACACTGATGTTGAAGGGACAACGTCAGGGTGTCTACATGTTACAACACTGATGTTGAAGGGACAACGTCAGGGGGTCTACATGTTACAACACTGATGTTGAAGGGACAACGTCAGGGGGTCTACATGTTACAACACTGATGTTGAAGGGACAACGTCAGGGGGTCTACATGTTACAACACTGATGTTGAAGGGACAACGTCAGGGTGTCTACATGTTACAACACTGATGTTGAAGGGACAACGTCAGGGGGTCTACATGTTACAACACTGATGTTGAAGGGACAACGTCAGGGGGTCTACATGTTACAACACTGATGTTGTAGGGACAACGTCAGGGGGTCTACATGTTACAACACTGATGTTGAAGGGACAACGTCAGGGGGTCTACATGTTACAACACTGATGTTGAAGGGAAAACGTCAGGGGGTCTACATGTTACAACACTGATGTTGAAGGGACAACGTCAGGGGGTCTACATGTTACAACACTGATGTTGAAGGGACAACGTCAGGGTGTCTACATGTTACAACACTGATGTTGAATGGACAACGTCAGGGGGTCTACATGTTACAACACTGATGTTGAAGGGACAACGTCAGGGCGTCTACATGTTACAACACTGATGTTGAAGGGACAACGTCAGGGCGTCTACATGTTACAACACTGATGTTGAAGGGACAACGTCAGGGTGTCTACATGTTACAACACTGATGTTGAAGGGACAACGTCAGGGGGTCTACATGTTACAACACTGATGCTGAAGGGACAACGTCAGGGGGTCTACATGTTACAACACTGATGTTGAAGGGACAACGTCAGGGGGTCTACATGTTACAACACTGATGTTGAAGGGACAACGTCACGGCGTCTACATGTTACAACACTGATGTTGAAGGGACAACGTCAGGGGGTCTACATGTTACAACACTGATGCTGAAGGGACAACGTCAGGGGGTCTACATGTTACAACACTGATGTTGAAGGGACAACGTCAGGGGGTCTACATGTTACAACACTGATGTTGAAGGGACAACGTCAGGGGGTCTACATGTTACAACACTGATGTTGAAGGGAAAACGTCAGGGGGTCTACATGTTACAACACTGATGTTGAAGGGACAACGTCAGGGTGTCTACATGTTACAACACTGATGTTGAAGGGAAAACGTCAGGGGGTCTACATGTTACAACACTGATGTTGAAGGGACAACGTCAGGGGGTCTACATGTTACAACACTGATGTTGAAGGGACAACGTCAGGGGGTCTACATGTTACAACACTGATGTTGAAGGGACAACGTCAGGGTGTCTACATGTTACAACACTGATGTTGAAGGGAAAACGTCAGGGTGTCTACATGTTACAACACTGATGTTGAAGGGACAACGTCAGGGGGTCTACATGTTACAACACTGATGCTGAAGGGACAACGTCAGGGGGTCTACATGTTACAACACTGATGTTGAAGGGACAACGTCAGGGGGTCTACATGTTACAACACTGATGTTGAAGGGACAACGTCAGGGGGTCTACATGTTACAACACTGATGTTGAAGGGACAACGTCAGGGTGTCTACATGTTACAACACTGATGTTGAAGGGACAACGTCAGGGGGTCTACATGTTACAACACTGATGTTGAAGGGACAACGTCAGGGTGTCTACATGTTACAACACTGATGTTGAAGGGACAACGTCAGGGGGTCTACATGTTACAACACTGATGTTGAAGGGACAACGTCAGGGCGTCTACATGTTACAACACTGATGTTGAAGGGACAACGTCAGGGGGTCTACATGTTACAACACTGATGTTGAAGGGACAACGTCAGGGGGTCTACATGTTACAACACTGATGTTGAAGGGACAACGTCAGGGTGTCTACATGTTACAACACTGATGTTGAAGGGACAACGTCAGGGTGTCTACATGTTACAACACTGATGTTGAAGGGAAAACGTCAGGGGGTCTACATGTTACAACACTGATGTTGAAGGGACAACGTCAGGGTGTCTACATGTTACAACACTGATGTTGAAGGGACAACGTCAGGGTGTCTACATGTTACAACACTGATGTTGAAGGGAAAACGTCAGGGTGTCTACATGTTACAACACTGATGTTGAAGGGACAACGTCAGGGTGTCTACATGTTACAACACTGATGTTGAAGGGAAAACGTCAGGGTGTCTACATGTTACAACACTGATGTTGAAGGGAAAACGTCAGGGGGTCTACATGTTACAACACTGATGTTGAAGGGACAACGTCAGGGGGTCTACATGTTACAACACTGATGTTGAAGGGACAACGTCAGGGGGTCTACATGTTACAACACTGATGTTGAAGGGACAACGTCAGGGTGTCTACATGTTACAACACTGATGTTGAAGGGAAAACGTCAGGGTGTCTACATGTTACAACACTGATGTTGAAGGGACAACGTCAGGGGGTCTACATGTTACAACACTGATGCTGAAGGGACAACGTCAGGGGGTCTACATGTTACAACACTGATGTTGAAGGGACAACGTCAGGGGGTCTACATGTTACAACACTGATGTTGAAGGGACAACGTCAGGGGGTCTACATGTTACAACACTGATGTTGAAGGGACAACGTCAGGGTGTCTACATGTTACAACACTGATGTTGAAGGGACAACGTCAGGGGGTCTACATGTTACAACACTGATGTTGAAGGGACAACGTCAGGGTGTCTACATGTTACAACACTGATGTTGAAGGGACAACGTCAGGGGGTCTACATGTTACAACACTGATGTTGAAGGGACAACGTCAGGGCGTCTACATGTTACAACACTGATGTTGAAGGGACAACGTCAGGGGGTCTACATGTTACAACACTGATGTTGAAGGGACAACGTCAGGGGGTCTACATGTTACAACACTGATGTTGAAGGGACAACGTCAGGGTGTCTACATGTTACAACACTGATGTTGAAGGGACAACGTCAGGGTGTCTACATGTTACAACACTGATGTTGAAGGGACAACGTCAGGGTGTCTACATGTTACAACACTGATGTTGAAGGGACAACGTCAGGGGGTCTACATGTTACAACACTGATGTTGAAGGGACAACGTCAGGGTGTCTACATGTTACAACACTGATGTTGAAGGGACAACGTCAGGGGGTCTACATGTTACAACACTGATGTTGAAGGGACAACGTCAGGGGGTCTACATGTTACAACACTGATGTTGAAGGGACAACGTCAGGGGGTCTACATGTTACAACACTGATGTTGAAGGGACAACGTCAGGGCGTCTACATGTTACAACACTGATGTTGAAGGGACAACGTCAGGGGGTCTACATGTTACAACACTGATGTTGAAGGGACAACGTCAGGGGGTCTACATGTTACAACACTGATGTTGAAGGGACAACGTCAGGGGGTCTACATGTTACAACACTGATGTTGAAGGGACAACGTCAGGGCGTCTACATGTTACAACACTGATGTTGAAGGGACAACGTCAGGGGGTCTACATGTTACAACACTGATGTTGAAGGGACAACGTCAGGGGGTCTACATGTTACAACACTGATGTTGAAGGGACAACGTCAGGGCGTCTACATGTTACAACACTGATGTTGAAGGGACAACGTCAGGGGGTCTACATGTTACAACACTGATGTTGAAGGGACAACGTCAGGGGGTCTACATGTTACAACACTGATGTTGAAGGGACAACGTCAGGGCGTCTACATGTTACAACACTGATGTTGAAGGGACAACGTCAGGGGGTCTACATGTTACAACACTGATGTTGAAGGGACAACGTCAGGGGGTCTACATGTTACAACACTGATGTTGAAGGGACAACGTCAGGGGGTCTACATGTTACAACACTGATGTTGAAGGGACAACGTCAGGGCGTCTACATGTTACAACACTGATGTTGAAGGGACAACGTCAGGGGGTCTACATGTTACAACACTGATGTTGAAGGGACAACGTCAGGGGGTCTACATGTTACAACACTGATGTTGAAGGGACAACGTCAGGATGTCTACATGTTACAACACTGATGTTGAAGGGACAACGTCAGGATGTCTACATGTTACAACACTGATGTTGAAGGGAAAACGTCAGGGTGTCTACATGTTACAACACTGATGTTGAAGGGACAACGTCAGGGGGTCTACATGTTACAACACTGATGTTGAAGGGACAACGTCAGGATGTCTACATGTTACAACACTGATGTTGAAGGGAAAACGTCAGGGTGTCTACATGTTACAACACTGATGTTGAAGGGACAACGTCAGGGGGTCTACATGTTACAACACTGATGTTGAAGGGACAACGTCAGGGTGTCTACATGTTACAACACTGATGTTGAAGGGACAACGTCAGGGGGTCTACATGTTACAACACTGATGTTGAAGGGACAACGTCAGGGGGTCTACATGTTACAACACTGATGTTGAAGGGAAAACGTCAGGGGGTCTACATGTTACAACACTGATGTTGAAGGGACAACGTCAGGGGGTCTACATGTTACAACACTGATGTTGAAGGGACAACGTCAGGGGGTCTACATGTTACAACACTGATGTTGAAGGGACAACGTCAGGGGGTCTACATGTTACAACACTGATGTTGAAGGGACAACGTCAGGGTGTCTACATGTTACAACACTGATGTTGAAGGGACAACGTCAGGGGGTCTACATGTTACAACACTGATGTTGAAGGGACAACGTCAGGGGGTCTACATGTTACAACACTGATGTTGAAGGGAAAACGTCAGGGGGTCTACATGTTACAACACTGATGTTGAAGGGACAACGTCAGGGGGTCTACATGTTACAACACTGATGTTGAAGGGACAACGTCAGGGGGTCTACATGTTACAACACTGATGTTGAAGGGACAACGTCAGGGGGTCTACATGTTACAACACTGATGTTGAAGGGACAACGTCAGGGTGTCTACATGTTACAACACTGATGTTGAAGGGACAACGTCAGGGGGTCTACATGTTACAACACTGATGTTGAAGGGACAACGTCAGGGGGTCTACATGTTACAACACTGATGTTGAAGGGACAACGTCAGGGGGTCTACATGTTACAACACTGATGTTGAAGGGACAACGTCAGGGGGTCTACATGTTACAACACTGATGTTGAAGGGACAACGTCAGGGGGTCTACATGTTACAACACTGATGTTGAAGGGACAACGTCAGGGGGTCTACATGTTACAACACTGATGTTGAAGGGACAACGTCAGGGGGTCTACATGTTACAACACTGATGTTGAAGGGACAACGTCAGGGGGTCTACATGTTACAACACTGATGTTGAAGGGACAACGTCAGGGGGTCTACATGTTACAACACTGATGTCCGTTTTCATGTTTAACTACCTTGTTTACAAGATTTCCCCATTTAGAGAAATCTAGTGGCTCAATAATAGAATTGAAGAATGAAACAAGCCATCTGTATTTTTCCTCAGTGAATGCTCAGGTCTTGTGTTACTCTTTTTGGATTTGCTAGAAATGTGATTTTTGTTTTCTTTCCAGTTTGATGTGAAGAATCCAGCGTACCTTCTCGAGGAGGACCAAATGCCATGACCTTCACCAGGAGGACCTCTTTGTGGGGAATGTATTCTCCCGCCAACTCAATCTGATTTGTATATTGGGGACCAGGAAACAAGCTCGGAAACAAGCTTGGCAGCAAGAAAGAGAGGTATGTGTGGTGCTTCCCATCGAAAAGGCTGTGAAAGGTCATTGATAGCTGTTTAACCGTCCATCTGTTTTGTGTGTGTTCTTCTCTCTGCTCCTCTGATAGATGGGACAGACCACGAGAACACATTGATTTGACCTCTAACCTCCTCACTCAGGGGCTGCAGTTGTCATGAGACAGACGGATCATCAATATGCACTGTTCAGTTCGGAGGGTCACGTTTCTAGTGCTGATCGACACATCAATTAATATGCTTTCTTCAATGTCTTTAAATCAAGTTATACGTCTCAAAGATCCATTCAAATTACAAGTATTTAGACCCCTTGACTTTTTCCACATTTTGTTACGTTACAGACTTATTCTAAAATGAATTAAATAAAACATTTTCCTCGTCCGTCTTGACACAATATCCCATAATGACATCACAATACCCCATAATGACATCACAATACCCCATAATCACATCACAATACCCCATAATGACATCACAATACCCCATAATCACATCACAATACCCCATAATGACATCACAATACCCCATAATCACATCACAATACCTCATAATGACAAAGCGGAAACAGGTTTAGACATTTCTGCAAATGCATAAAAAACAGATACCTTATTTACATAAGTATTCCGACACTTTGCTATGATTGATTATCGTTAAGATGTTTCTACAACTTGATTGGAGTCCACCTGTGGTAAATTCAATTGATTGGACATGATTTGGAAAGGCACAAACCTGTCTATATAAGGTCCCACAGTTGACAGTGCATGTCGGAACAAAAACCAAGCCATGAGGTTGAAGGAATTGTCTGTAGGGCGCTGAGACAGGTTTGTGTCGAGGCACAGATCTGGGGAAGGGTACCAAAAAATGTCTGCAGCATTTAAAGTCCGGAAGAACTGAGTGGCCTCCATCATTCTTAAATGGAAGAAGTTTGGAATCACCAAGACTCTTCCTAGAACTGGCCGCCCGGCCAAACTGAGCAATCGGGGGAGAAGGGCCTCGGTCAGGGAGGTGACCAAGAACCCGATGGTCAATCTGACAGAGCTCCAGATGGGAGAACCTTCCAGAAGGACAACCATCTCTGCAGCACTCCACCAGTCAGGCCGTTATGGTAGAGTCACCAGACAGAAGCCACTCCTCAGTAAAAGGCACGTGACAGCCCGCTTGAAGTTTGCCAAAAGGCACCTAAAGGACTCTCCGACCATGAGAAACAAGATTCTCTGGTCTGATGAAATAGAACTATTTGGCCTGAATGCCAAGCGTCACGTATATAGGAAACCTGGCACCATCCCTACGGTGAAGCATGGTGGTGGCAGCAAAGTACAGAGATCCTTGATGAAAACCTGCTCAGGACCTCAGACTGGGGTGATGGTTCACCTTCCAACAGGACAACGACCCTAAGCACACAGCCAGACAATACAGGAGTGGCTTCAGGACAAGACTCTGAATGTCCTTGAGTGGCCCAGCCAGAGCCAGGACTTGAAACCGATCGAACAACTCTGGAGAAAACAGAAAATAGCTGTGCAGTGACGCTCCCCATCCAACCTGACAGAGCTTGAGAGGATCTGCAGATAAGAATGGGAGAAACTCCCCAAATACAGGTGTGCCAAGCTTGTAGCATCATACCCAAGAAGACTCGAGGCTGTAATCGCTGCCAAAGGTGCTTCAACAAAGTACTAAGTAATGGGTCTGAATACTTATGTAAATATATATATTTTATTTTAAATTTTTATAAAGTTGCAAAAATGTCTAAAAACCTGTTTTTGCTTTGTCATTATGGGGTATTGTGTGTAGATTGATGAGGGAGAAAAACAATGTAATACATTTCAGAATAAGGTTGTAACATGACAAAATGTGGAAAAGTCAAGGGGTCTGAAAACTTTCCGAAGGCACTGTACAATCAGAATCAATGTATTCAGTAAGTCACCTGTTGAGGTAAATCTCACATCTTCAAACGCTGAATATCTCCCTCTGAGTTTATATCCTCAAGTCTTCTGAGGCACCCGTGTGTCAATCTAAGTATCAAAATAATTAAATCCCCATGAAGATCCGTCAGTTTAAGCTAGAGATATCTCTCCCCAATCCCCATCAGCGGTGGGAGGAGGCCGAGCTACAGCTGTGTTTGTCAGACCATAAGACATCCTGAAAATCTGCATTCTCACTAAAAACATCTGAACCCATACTAATGAATGGAAGTATGGAGGTAGTTTTGTGCCAACAAAAATAAGAGGTTAAATATGTTTAAAAAAAAAGAATATTTCCTGTGCTTTCTTATATCTCCTAGATATATAGAACAGACAATTCAAAACCTTATCCTAAATTTTTTGACTGTCTTTTTTTTGCCATTTAGTAGTAAAGGCCAAATTCAATATTTTATCAAATCATTTTTGTATGTTTATTTTTGATTCCTAAAATATTAAATTTAATAGCAAAATTATCCATGTTATGACCATCTTTAAAAAAAAATCTATGTTAGCTTAGTAGAACCCCCCCCTCCCAACGGCTTAGACTGTTAATTTGGATGAGAGGACGTCATCTGTTGCTTTGTACTGGGCTGCTTAGACAGAAATACTCACTACTATAGCTATTCATTCTGCTTTCAACCAAGCCGTCTGTCGTCATGACACTGCTTCGCTATGACATTCAGAGCTGCTTCCTGATAGAATTGTACTGTGTGTCTATTCCTGGTTCTGTGTCCGATGAGCCTTTAATGAACCCTGCAGGGCCTGCTGCTGATTATTCATGGACTGTGTGTCACAGGATGTGCCCCAAAATGTCACCCTATTGCATTTCTAGTGCACTACTTTTGTCCAGGGCCCTGTTCAGAAGTAGGGCACGATAAAAGGGAATAGGGTACCATTTGTTGGAGACAGACACAGTGTGTTCAGAGTGGTGTTCTCTCTTGTCTCATTGGAATGACTCACGCTTCTATAGCTTCACATGCCTTTCTCTGCTCTGTGATGAATACCAAACACCTCAGCCCACAGTATTAGTCTCACCCACTAGACTAACACTCTGTCGCTCTCTGTCTTTCTGGTCTGGTCTTTCACTTTCTCT
The DNA here is from genome assembly GCF_016432855.1 of Salvelinus namaycush. Taxonomy (NCBI): domain Eukaryota; kingdom Metazoa; phylum Chordata; class Actinopteri; order Salmoniformes; family Salmonidae; genus Salvelinus; species Salvelinus namaycush. Next base: position 49,241,041 of record NC_052316.1, on the reverse strand, counting down.
CTCCGTCTCTCATTGTCATACGTGCGGCTGTGTTAGTGATTATTATAACCACCATTGTATGACGCTGTATGGAAAAGGCAACCGATTGTAATTCATCAGTGTCAGTACTAGAGACGTATACAGTGGGGTCTAGAATTATTGCATTCATTGATAAAGATGAGAAATACTGTATAAAAATGAGGGTCAGATGACATGAAAATAGTGGGCCTTTGAAAGAACAATGCATATGTCGATATTTTTTTTTTGCTAATCCTACTATAAAATATGTTGGTGATCTTTGATGTTATGGGTAGTCCTTGACTTGGGCAGGAGCTTAGCACCTCAAAATGTTATGTTTCCTGTTCCTCTTTTATAGAATATTCACTCTAAAGTATTGTAAGTATAAACATTACCGGCACCCAAAACAGACCCGGCGCCAAGATAAAGTGACTAAGGGGGTAGTTGAAATGGGCAAAACATTTTTGGTTTCCTGCATTGGAATTATTGAATTCTGCTTATAAACTCAGCAAAAAAAGAAATGTCCCCATTTCAGGACCCTGTTTTTCAAAGATAATTCATAATAATAACTCCACAGATCTTCATTGTAAAGGGTTTAAACACTGTTTCACATGCTTGTTCAATGAACCATAAACAATTAATGAACATACACCTGTGGAACGGTCGTTAAGACACTAACAGCTTACAGATGGTAGGCAATTAAGGTCACAGTTATAAAAACTGAGGACACTAAAGAGGCCTTTCTACTGAGTCTAAAAAACACCAAAAGAAAGATGCCCAGAGTCCCTGCTCATCTGCGTGAACGTGCCTTAGGCATGCTGCAAGGAGGCTTGAGGACTGCAGATGTGGCCAGGGCAATAAATTGCAATGTCCGTACTGTGAGACGCCTAAGACAGCGCTACAGGGAGACAGGACGGACTGCTGATCGTCCTCGCAGTGGCAGACCACGTGTACCAACACCTGCACAGGATCGGTACATCCAAACATCACACCTACGGGACAGGTACAGGATGGCAACAACAACTGCCCGAGTTACACCAGGAACGCACAATCCCTCCATCAGTGCTCAGACTGTCTGCAATAGGCTGAGAGAGGCTGGACTGAGGGCTTGTAGGCCTGTTGTAAGGCAGGTCCTCACCAGACATCACCGGCAACAACGTTGCCTATGGGCAAAAACCCACCGTCGCTGGACCAGACAGGACTGGCAAAAAGGGCTCTTCACTGACGAGTCGTGGTTTTGTCTCACCAGGGGTGATGGTCGGATTCGCGTTTATCGTCGAAAGAATGGGAGGGTCCGTCATGGTCTGGGGCGGTGTGTCACAGCATCATCGGACTGAGCTTGTTTTCATTGCAGGCAATCTCAACGCTGTGCGTTACAGGGAAGACATCCTCCTCCCTCATGTGGTACCCTTCCTGCAGGCTCATCCTGACATGACCCTCCAGCATGACAATGCCACCAGCCATACTGCTCGTTCTGTGCGTGATTTCCTGCAGGACAGGAATGTCAGTGTTCTGCCATGGCCAGCGAAGAGCCCGGATCTCAATCCCATTGAGCACGTCTGGGACCTGTTGGATCGGAGGGTGAGGGCTAGGGCCATTCCCCCCAGAAATGTCCGGGAACTTGCAGGTGCCTTGGTGGAAGAGTGGGGTAACATCTCACAGCAAGAACTAGCAAATCTGGTGCAGTCCATGAGGAGGAGATGCACTGTAGTACTTAATGCAGCTGGTGGCCACACCATATTCTGACTGTTACTTTTGATTTTGACCCCCCCCCTTTGTTGAGGGACACATTATTCAATTTCTGTTAGTCACATGTCTGTGGAACTTGTTCAGTTTATGTTTCAGTTGTTGAATCTTGTTATGTTCAGGGACAAAGTTGTGGAGAAGTACAGATCAGGGTTGGGTTATAAAAAAATATCTTGAACTTTGAACATCCCACGGAGCACCATTAAATCTGTTATTTAGAAATGGAAAGAATATGGCACCACAACAAACCTGCCAAGAGAGGGCCGCCCACCAAAACTCACGGACCTGGCAATGACTGCATTAATCTGAAAGGCAACAAAGAGACCAAAGATAACCCTGAAGGAGCTACAAAGCAAAGAAAACAATAAGCAAACAGGTGTTTGCCAAAAGGCATGTGGGAGATGGGAGAATCCCTAAACATATGGAAGAACGTACTCTGGACAGATGAGACTAAAATTGAGTTTTTTGGCCATCAAGGAAAAAGCTATGTCTGGCGCAAACCCAACATCTCTCATCACCCCGAGACCACCATCCCCACAGTGAAGCATGGTGGTGGCAGCATCGTGCTGTGGGGATGTTTTTCATTGGCAGGGACTGGGAAACTGGTCAGAATTTGAAGGAATGATGGATGGCGCTGAATTCAGGGAAATTCTTGAGGGAAACCTGTTTCAGTCTTCCAGAGATTTGAGACCAGGACGGAGGTTCACCTTCCAGCAACACTCAAGTGGTTTAAGAGGAAACATTTATATGTATTGGAATGGCCTAATCAGAGCCCAGACCTCAATCCAATTGAGAATCTGTGGTATGACTTAAAGATTGCTGTACACTAGCGGAACCCATCCAACTTGAAGGAGCTGGAGCAGTTTAGGCTTGAAGAATGGGCAAAATCCCAGTCGCTAGATGTGCCAAGCTTATAGAGACATACCCCAAGATACTTGCAGCTGTAATTGCTGCAAAAGGTGTCTCTACAAAGTAATGACTTTGGGGGGGTGAATAGTTATTTACACTCAAGTTTTCTGTTTTTTTGTCTTATTTCTTGTTTGTTTCACAAGAAAAATATTTTGCATCTTCAAAGTGGGAGGCATGTTGTGTAAATCAAATGATACAACCCCCCCCCCCCCCAAAATCTATTTTAATTCCAGGTTGTAAGGCAACAAAATAGGGAAAATGCCAAGGGGGTGAATACTTTCGCAAGCCACTGTATACACATAATTTACACTATACATATCTATATACATATAATTTACACTCTATATATCTATATACACAACAATTACACTATACATATCAATATACTGCAATCTGCAGTGATAAGCCTTCCCATCTGGTTTGCGCTTAGTGGGACTATCATTTGTTTTTCAACTGGACAATGACCCAACACCTCCAGGTAGTGTAAGGCCTATTTGACCAAGAAGGAGAGTGATGGCGTGCTGCATTAGATGACCTGGCCTCCACAATCATCCGACCTCAAACCCAATTGAAATGGTTTGGGATGAGTTGGACCACAGAGTGAAGGAAAAGCAGCCAACAAGTGCTCAGCATATGTGGAAACTCCTTCAATACTATTGGAAAAGCATTCCAGGTGAAGCTGGTTGAGAGAATGCTAAGAGTGTGCAAAGCTGTCATCAAGGCAAAGGGTGGCTACTTTGAAGAATCTAAACTTTTAAATATATTTTGATTTGTTAACCACTTTTTTGGTTACTACATGATTCCATATGTGTTATTTCATAGTTTTGATGTCTTCACTATTATTCTACAATGTAGAAAATAGTCAAAATAAAGAAAACCTCTTGAATGAGTAGGTGTGTCCAAACTTTTGACTGGTACTGTATGTAACAGCCCAAACCCTCTATGATTTGAAAACAGTGGGGGTATCCATATTAATGGAACTGTTTCATTAGTAATACTTGACAACCTGCCCACCGTGGGCCTCCTATTTGTAGTACAGGACGAGAGTAAAGATGGATTCCTCAAATTCTTTGAGTCTCTTCAATGCCTGATAGGATTAGGCTATAAAACGAATCTAATTGGCTGTGATGGGCATCAACCATCTCATGCAAACAAATCATATAAATGCTGATCGTTTACCTTTCCTCTCATTTTGACTAACAGGTTTACAGATGTATTTCATATGTTGCCCATCTGCTATTGTCCTGATTCTAGAGCGTGATTATAATCTGAGAATGATGTGTCTCTCTCCTGATTCTAGAGAGTGATTATAATCTGAGAATGATGTGTCTCTCTCCTGATTCTAGAGAGTGATTATAATCTGAGAATGATGCGTCCTTCTCCTGATTCTAGAGCGTGATTGTAATCTGAGAATGATGTGTCCCTCTCCTGATTCTAGAGCATGATTATAATCTGAGAATGATGCGTCTCTCTCCTGATTCTAGAGAGTTTTTATAATCTGAGAATGATGTGTCCCTCTCCTGATTCCAGAGCGTGATTATAATCTGAGAATGATGTGTCCCTCTCCTGATTCTAGAGAGTGATTATAATCTGTGAATGATGTGTCCCTCTCCTGATTCTAGAGAGTTATTATAATCTGAGAATGATGTGTCCCTCTCCTGATTCTAGAGAGGGATTATAATCTGAGAATGATGTGTCCCTGTTCTTTTTTTCTTCTTTTTTTGTCACCTTTCTGAAACGTTCTTGAAATATAGAAAGTACTCTCACTGTGTTTCATGGCTCTAATTTGAATTATGTAGGCTTAGGCTACAGGGTGGGCCATTTGAATGACAAATAGTTTGTTTTATAGGACCAGCTTTTCAGGCTTCTTCTGTGTTATTCTAAATGTGAAGGAAGAGGATCCCTCATTTGCACATCTGGAAGCTGAGTTGTAGCTTGTTATGAGGACAGGACAGACAGCTGAATAGGCCAAGGTCACTTTTATATTTCTGTAGCAGTCAGCTGGCTTCTGGAGAGCAACAAAAGGGGCCCGCTCTGATAGTGCCACCTGTAACACGAGCACATTACCCAGAATGCCTCTCCAAATTATTTTCCACGAAGTGCAGAATAAAACAGTAATCTAGTAATGTCGTTGACTTGTGGAATCCCCGGGCGTCTTTTGTCCTCTGTAGTGTGTTATATGGGGCTGCGTCTCAAATGGCACCCTATTCCCTTTATAGTGCACTTCTTTTGATCAGGGATCATAGTGCACTGGTCAAAAGTAGTGCACTATTTAGAGAATAGGCTGCTATTTGGGACGCAACCTGGGTTTGTCCTGGGAATGATCCAGCAGTCAACGCCTGACTTCATCTGATCACTCATTAACTCTGTGTGTTTATGGGTTCCTTACAGGAGGCAGGCAGCAGACTTTTACACTGACCCTCAGACAAAGTCTTTCTTCAAGCGAGTCCTTCCTGTGTAAATGATTAGCCCGTCTTCTCTCTGTGTGAGCAGAGCGGCCAGGGCAGGTTTCAAGGAGGCTCCAAGGCCCATCTATCAGTAACCGCCACCATCATTTAGCATTCTCTGTGACATTTATTGCGCTGACATTGTGGTGACATTTTGAACAGTCTTGACAGGGGAAAAGGACCTCTTTAAATCGAGAGACTTAGAAGTAGTTTAAATGAATCCACATATTTTCTTTGAATATGGTCACCGAAATCGCTGTGTTGTATTCGTACCCTTTACAAATGTCACCTTCAATGACATATTCCTCACCATCTGAGCAGAAATAGTTCATACGTACTTTATTTGCACTGTCGTAGAGATTCCAGTAAAGGTTATGTTGCTAAGCGTTCTTCTTCTCTCACATCCAGAGCTGACAGTTTATTGGAGTTTTTTTTCACGCTGTGTTTTTCAGCAACCTGGAAGCAATTTATGACCTCTGGGCCTGGGGTTGCCATGGAGCTGATGGGTGAAGAGGCGGTGTCAGTGTGGAGAAGGATTCTAGGCTCCACTGACTGGGGCGTGGCACGGAAAGAGGCCCGACCAAGCCTCAGAGACCAGGTTGGCACAGATGGCAACAGAAACGCTGAACATGGATCTGACTCACTGGCTTCAGCAGCAAGAGTAAGTCATTCTAGTAGAGAGAACAGGAGAGGGCCTAGTACCGAGCCCTTGGGGACAGCAGTAGAGCGAACAGCAGATGCTCTAATACTGATCCCTGGGGGACACCAGTAGTGAGAACAGGAGAGGGCCTAGTACAGAGCCCTGGGGTACACCAGTAGTGAGAACAGGAGAGGGCCTAGTACAGAGCCCTGGGGTACACCAGTAATGAGTAATGCTTTGTTATTTTGTCTAGGAACTGGAATGTTTCTTCCCATCCACAGTGGGCCAATTACACAGACTGTGCCTGTTGCGTCATCAAACCTCACGCTATATCTGAAGGTAATGGAAGACCTCCTTATCTTTCACATGGAACGTAGCCTTACTCTCCACAAGTACTTTTTTTTTTTTTTTTTGGCAACTCTATGTGCAGTTCTCTTGTATACCATACCCCTTAAATTATATTTACATTATGGCTATTCTCTGTAGGACTTTTGAGTTCCTAAGATATAAAAGCCTCACCTTCAATAACCATTAAGATAAAGGCCTAAAATAGGTCTTGGCTCAAAGTATGTAGCTTACAGAACTTTCTCATCTTGGTTTTAACTGCCTGTTATCCAGAGAAGCCACTTGGCCAGGTTGTTGCTGTAAAACTCTTGCCTGCCACTAAACCCCTTTTCTTATCAAATCAAATTTGATTTGTCACATACAGATGGTTAGCAGATGTTAATGCGAGTGTAGCGAAATGCTTGTGCTTCTAGTTCCGACAATGCAGTAATATCTAACAACTAACCTAACAATTTCACAACTACCTTATACACACAAATGTAAAGGAATGAATACGAATATTGTACATAAAAATATATGAATGAGTGATGGCCGAACGGCATAGGCAAGATGCAGTAGATGGTATAGAGTACAGTATATACATATACATATGAGATGAGTAATGTAGGGTATGTAAACATTATATAAAGTGGTATTGTTTAAAGTGACTAGTGATATATTTATTACATACATTTTTCCATTATTAAAGTGGCTAGAGTTGAGTCAGTATGTTGGCAGCGGCCACTAAATGTTAGTTATGGCTGTTTAACAGTCTGATGGCCTTGAGATAGAAGCTGTTTTTCAGTCTCTCGGTCCCAGCTTTGATGCACCTGTACTGACCTCGCCTTCTGGATGATAGCGGGGTGAACAGGCAGTGGCTCGGGTGGTTGTTGTCCTTGATGATCTTTTTGGCCTTCCTGTGACATCGGGTGGTGTAGGTGTCCTGGATGGCAGGTATTTTGCCCCCGGTGATGCATTGTGCAGACCTCACTACCCACTGGAGAGCCTTACGGTTGTGGGCGGAGCAGTTGCCGAACCAGGCGGTGATACAGCCCAACAGGATGCTCTCGATTGTGCATCTGTAAAAGTTTGTGAGTATTTTTGGTGACAAGCTGAATTTCTTCAGCCTCCTGAGGTTGAAGAGGCGCTGCTGCGCCTTCTTCACCACGCTGTCTGTGTGGGTGGACCATTTCAGTTTGTCCGTGATGTGTACGCAGAGGAACTTAAAACTTTCCACCCTCTCCACTACTGTCCCGTCGATGTGGATGGGGGGTGCTCCCTCTGCTGATCCCTGAAGTCCAGGATCATCTCCTTTGTTTTGTTGACATTGAGTGTGAGGTTATTTTCCTGACACCACACTCCAAGGGCCCTTACCTCCTCCCTGTAGGCCGTCTCGTTGTTGTTGGTAATCAAGCCTACCACTGTAGTGTTGTCTGCAGACTTGATGATTGAGTTGGAGGCGTGCGTGGCCATGCAGTCATGGGTGAACAAGGAGTACAGGAGAGGGCTGAGAACTTTCTTTGGAACAGGAACAATGGTGGCCCTCTTGAAGAATGTGGGAACAGCAGACTGGGGTAAGGATTGATTGAATATGTCCGTAAACACACCAGCCAGCTGGTCTGCGCATGCTCTGAGGATGTGGCTGGGGATTCCGTCTGGTCCTGCAGCCTTGCGAGGGTTAACACGTTTAAATGTTTTACTCACGTTGGCTGCAGTGAAGGAGAGCCCGCAGGTTTTGGTAGCGGGCTGTGTCAGTGGCACTGTATTGTCCTCAAAGGTAGCAAAGAAGTTGTTTAGTTTGTCTGGGAGGAAGACATCGTGGTCCGCGACGGGGCTGGTTTTCTTTTTGTAATCCGTGATTGACTCTAGACCCTGCCACATACCTCTCGTGTCTGAGCCGTTGAATTGCAACTCTACTTTGTCTGTAAACTGATGCTTATCTTGTTTGATTGCCTTGCTGAGGGAATAGCTACACTGTTTGTATTCGGTCATGTATCCGGTCACCTTGCCCTGATTAAAAGCAGTGGTTCGCTCTTTCAGTTTTGCGCGAATGCTGCCATCAATCCACGGTTTCTGGTTGGGGAAGGTTTTAATAGTTGCTGTGGGTACAACATCACCGATGCACTTCCTAATAAACTCGCTCACCGAATCAGCGTATTCATCAATGTTGTTGTTCGACGCTCTGCGGAACATATCCCAGTCCACCTGATCGAAGCAATCTTGAAGCATGGAATCAGATTGGTCGGACCAGCGTTGAACAGACCTGAGCGCAGGTGCTTCCTGTTTTAGTTTCTGTCTATAGGCTGGGAGAAACAAAATGGAGTCATGGTCAGCTTTACCGAAAGGAGGGCGGGGGAGGGCCTTATATGCGTCGCGGAAGTTAGAATAACAATGATCCAGGGTTTTGCCAGCCCTGGTAGTGCATTCGATATGCTGATAGAATTTAGGGAGCCTTGTTTTCAGATTAGCCTTGTTAAAATCCCCAGCTACAATAAATGCATCCTCAGGATATGTGGTTTCCAGTTTACATAGAGTCAAATGAAGATCGTTCAGGGCCGTCGATGTGTCTGCTTGGGGGGGAATATATGCGGCTGTGATTATAATAGAAGAGAATTCTCTTGGTAGATAATGCGGTCGGCATTTGATTGTGAGGAATTCTAAGTCAGGTGAACAAAAGGACTTGAGTTCCTGTATGTTGTTATGATCACACCACGTCTCGTTAATCATAAGGCATACACCCCCGCCCCTCTTCTTACCAGAGAGATGTTTGTTTCTGTCGGCGCGATGCGTGAAGAAGCCAGGTGGCTGTAACGACTCCGATAGCGTGTCTCGAGTGAGCCATGTTTCCATGAAACAAAGAACGTTACAGTCTCTGATGTTTCTCTGGAAGGCAACCCTTGCTCGGATTTCTCTACCTTGTTGTCAAGAGACTGGACAGTGGTGAGTAGTATGCTAGGGAGCGGTGCGCGATGTGCCCGTCTACGGAGCCTGACCAGAAGACCGCTCCGTCTGCCCCTTCTGCGGCACCGTTGTTTTGGGTCGCCGGCTGGGATCCCATCCATTGTCCTGGGTGGTGGACCAAACAGAGGATCCGCTTCGGGAAAGTCGTAATGTTGGTAAGTTGACGTTGCTCTTATATCCAATAGTTCCTCCCGACTGTATGTAATAAAACCTAAGATTACCTGGGGTTCCAATGTAAGAAATAACACATAAAAAATCTAAATACTGCATAGTTTCCTATGAAATCGAAGCGAGGGGGCCATCTCTGTCGGCGCCGGATGTACACAGAGTGTACAAAACATTTAGATAACCTGCTCCTTTCATGACATCGACTGACCAGGTGATTCCAGGTGAAAGGAAACAATTATTTTTGGAGTTGACTCTCCACCACTACTTCGTTGTCGTTAACAGTTGGACAAATGGCAGAGAAAGTCCTGTAGGGTGGCAATACTTTGAGAAGTTAAATGAGAAGGTGGTGAAAGAGAGAGGGGGAGAGCAATATAGAAGTCATGTGTTCTCAGTCAACTTACCTGGTAAAATAAGAGTTAAATAAATAAAACAAGTCATTAAGGAGATTAAGCAGCATCAAAGATGATCTGTTATATTGACAAGATGGTCGAGTGACTGCTCTAACAATGGAAATGCATGTCCTCAGAGATGAAAGGCAGGTGAGATCACCTGGGACCATTCTAGTCGATGGGATGGCAGATGTAAACAACTAGCACAACTCCAATAAAGTTTTTTTTTTTTTTTGCCACTTATGTCAGTGTATTTGTAACAACCTAACCATTACGAAACTTATATTAGATCAAAATAAGCCTTACGTAGTAGCAAATTAGCAATTCCATTTTTGGTTTACCAAATTCGACTCTCATTGATCTTCATACAAAAAAAAAAAATCTGGTCTTGTTTTTGTCGACAGATTTTGGGTGGAGGAAACCCTCTGGTTTCGCCTGTCACTCTCTGGCAGCATCCATCCCAGCAATGCTGTTGGTTAGTCATGTGATCAGAGTTAATTAGCATAAACACGTTTAGCACGTGTTGGAACATCTACATAAAAAAAAAAAAAAGTATAATTCATACATTTAATATGCACCATTACAATAAATCCATTATTTATTTTAGGCAGGTCTAAAGAAACAATATAATATGTGACTTGTTTCAGGAAAGTAGGCAAATGTCTCACGTCACTGCTTCACAGGAGAGGCATTTGAATGTAAAAAACATTTTCATATAGCAAAATGTGTTTTTTTGGCAGAAATGCCAAAAAGGTAAAGAGGTGCAGTTCCCCTTGCTGCTCCGTAGGCAAGCACCAAGGTCTTGAAGAAGGAGTGTGTGGAAGAGCGGGGAGAACTTAGGAACCTGCAGGAGCGAGTCACTGCCTTCATGTTTTCAGAGAATGACGGGGTGTTGTCCAAGGGTCACGCCAAGGTTCTTTGCACTCTGGGAGGTGGACACCGTGGAGTTGTCAACTGTGATGGAGAGGTCTTGGCATGCTTTTCCCGGGAGGAAGAGCAGCTCCGTAATGTCTAGGTTGATCTTGAGGTGGTGGGCCGACATTCAAGCTGAGAAGTCTGCCAGGCGCGCAGAGATGAGTGTCGCCACCTAGATGTCAGAACGGGGGAAGGAGAAAAGTAGTTAAGTGTCGTCCGCATAGGAATGATAGGAGAGACCATGTCAGAATATGACAAAGCTGAGTGACTTGGTGTATAGAGAGAAGAGGAGAGGTCCATCCTCATAGCAGTGATAGGAGAGACCATGTGAGGATGTGACGGAGCCGAATGACTTGGTCTATAGAGAAAAGAGGAGAGGGCCTAGAACCGAGCCCTGGGGGACACCAGAAGTGAGAGTATGTGGTGCAGACACAGATCCTCTCCATGTCACCTGGTAGGAGAGACCTGCCAGGTAGGATGCAATCCAAGAATGTTTCAGAGCCTGAAACGCCCAGACCTGCGAGGGTGGAGAGGAGGATCTGATAGAGCCTGAGATGCCCAGCCCTGAGAGGGTGGAGAGGAGGATCTGATAGAGCCTGAAGCGCCCAGCCCTGAGAGGGTGGAGAGGAGGATCTGACAGAGCCTGAGACGCCCAGCCCTGAGAGGAGGATCTGATAGAGCCTGAGACACCCAGCCCTGAGAGGGTGGAGAGGAGAATCTGATGGTTCACAGTGTCGAAGGCAGCGGATAGATCTAGGAGGATGAGAACAGAGGAGAGAGAGTCAGCTTTGGCAGAACAGAGAAGCTCTGTGACACAGAGGAAGAGCAGTCTCAGTTGAGTGATCCATCTTGAAGCCTTACTGGTGAGGTTAAGAAGATTGTTCTAGGGCCTCCCGGGTGGCGCAGTAGTCTAAGGCACTGCATCTCAGTTGCTTGCATCGTCCGGGTTAGGGGAGGGTTTGGCCGGCAGGGATGTCCTTGCCCTATCACGCTCTAGTGACTCCTGTGGTGGGCCGGGCGCATGCACGCTGACACGGTCGTCAGGTGTACGGTGTTTTCTCCGACACGTTGGTGTGGCTGGCTTCCGGGTTAAGTGGGCATTGTGTCAAGAAGCAGTGCGGCTTGGTTGGGTTGTGTTTCAAAGGACGCATGGCTCTCGACCTTCTCCTCTCCCAAGTCCATACGGGAGTTGCAGCGATGAGACAAGACAGTAACTACCAATTGGATACCACGAAATTGGGGAGAAAAAGGGCAAGTTTTTTTTAGAATGGAGCAGAGTAGAATAGAACGGAGCAGAACAGAGCAGAACAGAGTAGAATAGAACAGAGTAGAATAGAACAGAGCAGAACAGAGTAGAATAGAATAGAGCAGAATAGAACAGAACAGAATAGAGCAGAATAGAACATAGCAGAACAGAGCAGAACAGAGTAGAATAGAACAGAGCAGAACAGAGTAGAATAGAACGGAGCAGAACAGAGTAGAATAGAACGGAGCAGAACAGAGTAGAATAGAACAGAGTATAACAGAGTAGAATAGAACAGAGTAAAATAGAACGGAGCAGAACAGAGTAGAATAGAACAGAGTGGAATAGAACGGAGCAGAACAGAGTAGAATAGAACAGAGTAGAATAGAACGGAGCAGAACAGAGTAGAATAGAGCAGAGTAGAATAGAACGGAGCAGAACAGAGTAGAATAGAACAGAGTAGAATAGAACGGAGCAGAACAGAGTAGAATAGAACAGAGTAGAATAGAACGGAGCAGAACAGAGTAGAATAGAATGGAGCAGAACAGAGTAGAATAAAACGGAGCAGAACAGAGTAGAATAAAACGGAGCAGAACAGAGTAGAATAGAACGGAGCAGAACAGAGCAGAATAGAACGGAGCAGAATAGAGCAGAATAGAACGGAGCAGAACAGAGTAGAATAGAACAGAGTAGAATAGAACGGAGCGGAACAGAGTAGAATAGAACAGAGCGGAACAGAATAGAATAGAACGGAGCGGAACAGAGTAGAACAGAGTAGAATAGAACGGAGCAGAACAGAGCGGAACAGAGCAGAATAGAACGGAGCGGAACAGAGCAGAATAGAACGGAGCAGAACAGAGCAGAATAGAACGGAGCGGAACAGAGCAGAATAGAACGGAGCAGAACAGAGTAGAATAGAACAGAGTATAACAGAGTAGAATAGAACAGAGTATAACAGAGTAGAATAGAACAGAGCAGAATAGAACGGAGCGGAACAGAGCAGAATAGAACGGAGCAGAACAGAGTAGAATAGAACAGAGTATAACAGAGTAGAATAGAACAGAGTATAACAGAGTAGAATAGAACAGAGTAGAATAGAACAGAGTATAACAGAGTAGAATAGAACAGAGTATAACAGAGTAGAATAGAACAGAGCAGAACAGAGTAGAATAGAACAGAGCAGAACAGAGTAGAATAGAACAGAGTATAACAGAGTAGAATAGAACAGAGTATAACAGAACAGAGTATAACAGAGTAGAATAGAATGGAGCGGAACAGAGTAGAATAGAATGGAGCGGAACAGAGTAGAATAGAACGGAGCAGAACAGAGTAGAATAGAACAGAGTAGAATAGAACAGAGTATAACAGAGTAGAATAGAACAGAGTATAACAGAGTAGAATAGAATGGAGCGGAACAGAGTAGAATAGAACGGAGCGGAACAGAGTAGAATAGAACGGAGCAGAACAGAGTAGAATAGAACGGAGCAGAACAGAGTAGAATAGAACAGAGCAGAACAGAGTAGAATAGAACGTAGCAGAACAGAGTAGAATAGAACGGAGCAGAACAGAGTAGAATAGAACAGAGTAGAATAGAACGGAGCAGAACAGAGTAGAATAGAACGGAGCAGAACAGAGTAAAATAGAACAGAGTAGAATAGAACAGAGTATAACAGAGTAGAATAGAACAGAGTATAACAGAGTAGAATAGAATGGAGCGGAACAGAGTAGAATAGAACGGAGCGGAACAGAGTAGAATAGAACGTAGCAGAACAGAGTAGAATAGAACGGAGCAGAACAGAGTAGAATAGAACAGAGCAGAACAGAGTAGAATAGAACGTAGCAGAACAGAGTAGAATAGAACGGAGCAGAACAGAGTAGAATAGAACAGAGTAGAATAGAACGGAGCAGAACAGAGTAGAATAGAACGGAGCAGAACAGAGTAGAATAGAACAGAGTAGAATAGAACGGAGCAGAACAGAGTAGAATAGAACGGAGCAGAACAGAGTAGAATAGAACAGAGTAGAATAGAACAGAGTATAACAGAGTAGAATAGAACAGAGTATAACAGAGTTGAATAGAATGGAGCGGAACAGAGTAGAATAGAACGGAGCGGAACAGAGTAGAATAGAACGTAGCAGAACAGATTAGAATAGAACGGAGCAGAACAGAGTAGAATAGAACAGAGCAGAACAGAGTAGAATAGAACGTAGCAGAACAGAGTAGAATAGAACGGAGCAGAACAGAGTAGAATAGAACAGAGTAGAATAGAACGGAGCAGAACAGAGTAGAATAGAACGGAGCAGAACAGAGTAGAATAGAACAGAGTAGAATAGAACGGAGCAGAACAGAGTAGAATAGAACGGAGCAGAACAGAGTAGAATAGAACGGAGCAGAATTAAAAGTTTTTTAAAAGCATCATCGTTAGAAACTTCGTTGGAAATACAAAGTTGCCAATGTCTTTACAGTTGATGCAAACAAGCGTCGTTTAAAACCGAGATTACTGCAGTAAAATATAAATACACCAGGCTATAGGACTTTATTGAAATTAGATGTTCAAATACATTTCACTTTCAATTGAGTTCTATTTTGCTACTTGTATGCTACTGTCTGTAATGTGTCTCAGTATATTTCATGATGTGTAGCCTAGCAGGTGATCAATGATGTACCATATCTGTGAGTGGGATTATTATAGGGTAGGCATTATAATAAGCCACCTAATATTTGCAGCCGTAAGTGGTAATATCTTTCTAGGAGCTTATCCCTCGTCAGTATCGTGAAATACTTCTAATGTAAAGGTAAGATTTTAATGGCTGATCTGAGAGCTTCGCTGCTTTTCTTTCCATCCTAAACCAGTCTTTCTGCTGCTTTTCTTTCTATCCTAAACCAGTCTTTCTGCTGCTTCTCTTTCCATCCTAAACCAGTCTTTCTGCTGCTTCTCTTTCCATCCTAAACCAGTCTTTCTGCTGCTTTTCTTTCCATCCGAAACCTTCTGCTGCTTTTCTTTCCATCCTAAACCAGTCTTTCTGCTGCTTTTCTTTCCATCCTAAACCAGTCTTTCTGCTGCTTTTCTTTCCATCCTAAACCAGTCTTTCTGCTGCTTTTCTTTCCATCCTAAACCAGTCTTTCTGCTGCTTTTCTTTCCATCCTAAACCAGTCTTTCTACTGCTTTTCTTTCCATCCTAAACCAGTCTTTCTGCTGCTTTTCTTTCCATCCTAAACCAGTCTTTCTGCTGCTTTTCTTTCTATCCTAAACCAGTCTTTCTGCTGCTTTTCTTTCCATCCTAAACCAGTCTTTCTGCTGCTTTTCTTTCCATCCTAAACCAGTCTTTCTGCTGCTTTTCTTTCCATCCTAAACCAGTCTTTCTGCTGCTTTTCTTTCCATTCTAAACCAGTCTTTCTGCTGCTTTTCTTTCCATCCTAAACCAGTCTTTCTGCTGCTTTTCTTTCTATCCTAAACCAGTCTTTCTGCTGCTTTTCTTTCCATCCTAAACCAGTCTTTCTGCTGCTTTTCTTTCCATCCTAAACCAGTCTTTCTGCTGCTTTTCTTTCCATCCTAAACCAGTCTTTCTGCTGCTTTTCTTTCCATCCTAAACCAGTCTTTCTGCTGCTTTTCTTTCCATCCTAAACCAGTCTTTCTGCTGCTTTTCTTTCCATTCTAAACCAGTCTTTCTGCTGCTTTTCTTTCCATCCTAAACCAGTCTTTCTGCTGCTTTTCTTTCTATCCTAAACCAGTCTTTCTACTGCTTTTCTTTCCATCCTAAACCAGTCTTTCTGCTGCTTTTCTTTCCATCCTAAACCAGTCTTTCTGCTGCTTTTCTTTCCATCCTAAACCAGTCTTTCTGCTGCTTTTCTTTCCATCCTAAACCAGTCTTTCTGCTGCTTTTCTTTCCATCCTAAACCAGTCTTTCTGCTGCTTTTCTTTCCATCCTAAACCTTCTGCTGCTTTTCTTTCTATCCTAAACCAGTCTGTCTGCTGCTTTTCTTTCCATCCTAAACCAGACTTTCTGCTGCTTTTCTTTCCATCCTAAACCAGACTTTCTGCTGCTTTTCTTTCTATCCTAAACCAGTCTTTCTGCTGCTTTTCTTTCCATCCTAAACCTTCTGCTGCTTTTCTTTCCATCCTAAACCAGTCTTTCTGCTGCTTTTCTTTCCATCCTAAACCAGTCTTTCTGCTGCTTTTCTTTCTATCCTAAACCAGTCTTTCTGCTTCTTTTCTTTCTATCCTAAACCAGTCTTTCTACTGCTTTTCTTTCCATCCTAAACCAGTCTTTCTGCTGCTTTTCTTTCCATCCTAAACCAGTCTTTCTGCTGCTTTTCTTTCTATCCTAAACCAGTCTTTCTGCTGCTTTTCTTTCCATCCTAAACCAGTCTTTCTGCTGCTTTTCTTTCCATCCTAAACCAGACTTTCTGCTGCTTTTCTTTCCATCCTAAACCAGTCTTTCTGCTGCTTTTCTTTTCCATCCTAAACCAGTCTTTCTGCTGCTTTTCTTTCATCCTAAACCAGTCTTTCTGCTGCTTTCTTTCCATCCTAAACCAGTCTTTCTGCTGCTTTTCTTTCTCATCCTAAACCAGTCTTTCTGCTGCTTTTCTTTCCATCCTAAACCAGTCTTTCTGCTGCTTTTCTTTCCATCCTAAACCAGTCTTTCTGCTGCTTTTCTTTCTATCCTAAACCAGTCTTTCTGCTGCTTTTCTTTCCATCCTAAACCAGTCTTTCTGCTGCTTTTCTTTCCATCCTAAACCAGTCTTTCTGCTGCTTTTCTTTCCATCCTAAACCAGTCTTTCTGCTGCTTTTCTTTCCTATCCTAAACCAGTCTTTCTGCTGCTTTCCTTTCCATCCTAAAACCAGTCTTTCTGCTGCTTTTCTTTCCATCCCTAAACCCAGTCTTTCTGCTGCTTTTCTTTCTATCCTAAACCAGTCTTTCTGCTGCTTTTCTTTCTATCCTAAACCAGTCTTTCTGCTGCTTTCTTTCTATCCTCAACCAGTCTTCCTGGCTTCTTTCTATCCTAAACCAGTCTTTCTGCTGCTTTTCCTTCCATCCTAAACCAGTCTTTCTGCTGCTTTTCTTTCCATCCTAAACCAGTCTTTCTGCTGCTTTTCTTTCCATCCTAAACCAGTCTTTCTGCTGCTTTTCTTTCCATCCTAAACCAGTCTTTCTGCTGCTTTTCTTCCATCCTAAACCAGTCTTTCTGCTGCTTTTCTTTCCATCCTAAACCAGTCTTTCTGCTGCTTTTCTTTCCATCCTAAACCAGTCTTTCTGCTGCTTTTTCTTTCCATCCTAAACCAGTCTTTCTGCTGCTTTCTTTCTATCCTAAACCAGTCTTTCTGCTGCTTTTCTTTCTATCCTAAACCAGTCTTTCTGCTGCTTTTCTTTCCATCCTAAACCAGTCTTTCTGCTGCTTTTCTTTCCATCCTAAACCAGTCTTTTCTGCTGCTTTTCTTTCTATCCTAAACCAGTCTTTCTGCTGCTTTTCTTTCCATCCTAAACCAGTCTTTCTGCTGCTTTTCTTTCCATCCTAAACCAGTCTTTCTGCTGCTTTTCTTTCTATCCTAAACCAGTCTTTCTGCTGCTTTTCTTTCCATCCTAAACCAGTCTCTTTCTGCTGCTTTTCTTTCCATCCTAAACCAGTCTTTCTGCTGCTTTTCTTTCTATCCTAAACCAGTCTTTCTACTGCTTTTCTTTCCATCCTAAACCAGTCTTTCTGCTGCTTTTCTTTCCATCCTAAACCAGTCTTTCTGCTGCTTTTATTTCCATCCTAAACCAGTCTTTCTGCTGCTTTCTTTCCATCCTAAACCAGTCTTTCTGCTGCTTTTCTTTCCATCCTAAACCAGTCTTTCTGCTGCTTTTGCTTTCCATCCTAAACCAGTCTTTCGCTGCTTTTCTTTCTATCCTAAACCATCTTTCTGCTGCTTTCTTTCCATCCTAAACCAGTCCTTTCTGCTGCTTTTCTTTTCCATCCTAAACCAGTCTTTCTGCTGCTTTTCTCCATCCTAACCAGCTTTTCTGCTGCTTTCTTTCCATCCTAAACCAGTCTTTCTGCTGCTTTTCTTTCCATCCTAAACCATCTTTCTGCTGTTTTCTCCATCCTAAACCAGTCTTTCTGCTGCTTTTCTTTATCCTAAACCAGTCTTTCTGCTGCTTTTTCTTTCATCCTAAACCATTCTTTCTGCTGCTTTTCTTTCCATCCTAAACCAGTCTTTCTGCTGCTTTTCTTTCTATCCTCAAACCATTCTTTCTGCTGCTTTTCTTTCCATCCTAAACCAGTCTTTCTGCTGCTTTTCTTTCCATCCTAAACCAGTCTTTCTCTGCTTTTCTTTCATCCTAACCAGTCTTTCTGCTGCTTTTCTTTCCATCCTAAACCAGTCTTTCTGCTGCTTTTCTTTTCTATCCTAAACCAGTCTTTCTGCTGCTTTTCTTCTATCCTAAACCAGTCTTTCTGCTGCTTTTCTTTCCATCCTAAACCAGTCTTTCTGCTGCTTTTCTTTCCATCCTAAACCAGTCTTTCTGCTGCTTTTCTTTCTATCCTAAACATCTCTTTCTGCTGCTTTTCTTTCCATCTAAACCAGTCTTTCTGCTGCTTTTCTTTCCATCCTAAACCATCTTTCTGCTGCTTTTCTTTATCCTAAACCAGTCTTTCTGCTGCTTTTCTTTCCATCCTAACCAGTCTTTCTCTGCTGCTTTTCTTTCCATCCTAAACCAGTCTTTCTGCTGCTTTTTCTTTTCCATCCTAAACCATCTTCTGCTGCTTTTTTTCTTTCATCCTAAACCAGTCTTTTCTGCTGCTTTTCTTTCCATCCTAAACCAGTCTTTCTGCTGCTTTTCTTTCCATCCTAAACCAGTCCTTTCTGCTGCTTTTCTTTCCATCCTAAACCAGTCTTTCTGCTGCTTTTCTTTCCATCCTAAACCAGTCTTTCTGCTGCTTTTCTTTCCATCCTAAACCAGTCTTTCTGCTGCTTTTCTTTTCCATCCTAAACCAGTCTTTCTGCTGCTTTCTTCCATCCTAAACCATCTTTCTGCTGCTTTCTTTCCATCCTAAACCAGTCTTTCTGCTGCTTTTCTTTCTCCTAAACCAGTCTTTCCTGCTGTTTTCTTTCCATCCTAAACCAGTCTTTCTGCTGCTTTTCTTTCCATCCTAAACCAGTCTTTCTGCTGCTTTTCTTTCCTCCTAAACCAGTCTTTTCTGCTGCTTTTCTTCCATCCTAAACCTCTTTCAGTCTTTCTGCTGCTTTTCTTTCCATCCTAAACCAGCTCTTTCTCTGCTGCTTTTCTTTCCATCCTAACCAGTCTTTTTCTGCTGCTTTTCTTTCCATCTAAACCAGTCTTTCTTTTCTGCTGCTGCGTTTCTTTCCATCCTAACAGTCTTTCTGCTGCTTTTCTTTTCCATCTAAACCAGTCTTTCTGCTGCTTTTCTTCTTCATCCTAAACCAGTCTTTCTGCTGCTTTTCTTTCCATCCTAAACCAGTCTTTCTGCTGCTTTTCTTTCCATCCTAAACCAGTCTTTCTGCTGCTTTTCTTTCTCCTAAACCAGTCTTTTCGCTGCTTTTCTTTCTATCCTAAACCAGTCTTTCTGCTGCTTTTCTTTTCTATCCTAAACCAGTCTTTCTGCTGCTTTTCTTTCTATCCTAAACCAGTCTTTCTGCTGCTTTTCTTTCATCCTAAACCAGTCTTCTGCTGCTTTTCTTTCCATCCTAAACCAGTCTTTCTGCTGCTTTTCTTTCTATCCTAACCAGTCTTTCTGCGTGCTTTTCTTTCTATCCTAAACCAGTCTTTCTGCTGCGTTTCTTTCCATCCTAAACCAGTCTTTCTGCTGCTTTTCTTCCAGTCCTAAAACCAGTCTTTCTGCTGCTTTTCTTTCATCCTAACCAGTCTTTCTGCTGCTTTTCTTTCCATCCTAAACCAGTCTTTCTGCTGCTTTTCTTTCATCCTAAACCAGTCTTTCTGCTGTTTTTTTCTTTCTTCTATCCTAACCAGTCTTTCTGCTGCTTTTTCTTTCATCCTAAACCAGTCTTTCTGCTGCTTTTCTTTCTATCCTAAAACAGTCTTTCTGCTGCTTTTCTTTCCATCTTAAACCAGTCCTTTCTGCTGCTTTTCTTTCCATCCTAAACCAGTCTTTCTGCTGCTTTTCTTTCCATCCTAAACCAGTCTTTCTGCTGCTTTTCTTCCATCCTAAACCAGTCTTTCTGCTGCTTTTCTTTCCATCCTAAACCATCTTTTTGCTGCTTTTCTTTCTCATCCTAGGTAACCAGTCTTTTCTGCTGCTTTTTCTTCTATCCTAAACCAGTCTTTCTGCTGTTTTCTTTCTATCCTAAACCAGTCTTTCTGCTGCTTTTTCTTTCTATCCTACAACCAGTCTTTCTGCTTGCTTTTCTTTCCATCCTAAACCCAGTCTTCTGCTGCTTTTTCTTCCATCCTAAACCAGTCTTTCTGCTGCTTTTCTTCTTCATCCTAAACCATTCTTTCTGCTGCTTTTCTTTCTATCCTAAACCAGTCTTTCTGCTTTTCTGCTGCTTTTCTTTCCATCCTAAACAGTCTTTCTGCTGCTTTTCTTTCCATCCTAAACCATCTTTCTGCTGCTTTTCTTTCTATCCTAAACCAGTCTTTCTGCTGCTTTTCTTTCCATCCTAAACCAGTCCTTTCTGCTGCTTTTCTTTCCATCTAACCAGTCTTTCTGCTGCTTTTCTTTCCATCCTAAACCATTCTTTCTGCTGCTTTTCTTTTCCATCCTAAACCAGTCTTTCTGCTGCTTTTCTTTCTATCCTAAACCAGTCTTTCTGCTGCTTTTCTTTCTATCCTAAACCAGTCCTTTCTGCTGCTTTTCTTTCTATCCTAACCAGTCTTTCTGCTGCTTTTCTTCATCCTAACCAGTCTTTCTGCTGCTTTTTCTTTCCATCCTAAACCAGTCTTTCTGCTGCTTTTCTTTCCATCCTAAACCAGTTCCTTTCTGCTGCTTTTCTTTCTATCCTAAACCAGTCTTCTGCTGCTTTTCTTTCCATCCTAAACCAGCTTTCTGCTGCTTTTCTTTCTATCCTAAACCAGTTTTCTTTCTGCTGCTTTTCTTTCCATTTCTAAACCAGCCTTTCTGCTGCTTTTCTTTCTATCCTAAACCATCTTTCTGCTGCTTTTCTTCCATCCTAAACCAGTCTTTCTGCTGCTTTTCTTTCTATCCTAAACCAGTTCTTTCTGCTGCTTTTCCTTTCCATCCTAAACCAGTCTTTCTGCTGCTTTTCTTTCCATCCTAAACCAGTCTTTCTGCTGCTTTTTCTTCCATCCTAAACCATCTTTCTGCTGCTTTTCTTTCCATCCTAAACCAGTCTTTCTGCTGCTTTTCTTTCCATCCTAAACCAGTCTTTCTGCTGCTTTTTTCTTCCATCCTAACCAGTCTTTCTGCTGCTTTTCTTTCCATCCTAAACCAGTCTTTCTGCTGCTTTTCTTTTCTCATCCTAAACCAGTACCTTTCTGCTGCTTTTCTTTCCATCCTAAACCAGTCTTTCTGCTGCTTTTT
>NC_052316.1:49068538-49219701 GCF_016432855.1 Salvelinus namaycush | reverse complement strand
GGTGAGCTGGTTCTACTCTTTATGTTAAAGCAGGTGAGCTGGTTCTACTCTTTATATGTTAAAGCAGGTGCAGCTGGTTCTACTCTTTATGTAAAGCAGGTGAGCTGTTCTACTCTTTATGTTAAAGCAGGTGAGCCTGGTTCTACTCTTTATGTTAAAGCAGGTGAGATGGTTCTACTCTTTATGTTAAAGCAGGTGAGCTGGTTCTACTCTTTATGTTAAAGCAGGTGAGCTGGTTCTACTCTTTATATTAAAGCAGGTGAGCTGGTTCTACTCTTTATGTAAAAGCAGGTGAGCTGGTTCTACTCTTTATGTTAAAGCAGGTGAGCTGGTTCTACTCTTTATGTTACGGCAGGTGTGCTGGTTCTACTCTTTATGTAAAAGCAGGTGAGCTGGTTCTACTCTTTATGTTAAAGCAGAGGTGAGCTGGTCTACTCTTTATATTAAAGCAGGTGAGCTGGTTCTACTCTTTATGTTAAAGCAGGGTGAGCTGGTTCTACTCTTTATGTTAAATCAGGTGAGTCTGGTTCTACTCTTTATGTTAAAGCAGGTGAGCTGGTTCTACTCTTTATGTTAAAACAGGTGAGCTGGTTCTACTCTTTATATTAAAGCAGGTGAGCTGGCTTCTACTCTTTATGTTAAAGCAGGTGAGCGTGTTCTACTCTTTATGTTAAGCAGGTGAGCTGGTTCTAACTCTTTATGTTAAAGCCGGTGAGCTGGCTCTACTCTTATGGTAAAGCAGGTGAGCGTGTTCTACTCTTTATGTTAAAGCAGGTGAGCTGGTTTCTACTGCTTTATGTTAAAGCAGGTGAGCTGGTTCTACTCTTTATGTTAAAGCAGGTGAGCTGGTTCTACTCTTTATGTTAAGCAGGTGAGCTGGTTCTACTCTTTATGTGTACAGCAGGTGAGCTGTTTCTACTCTTTATGTTAAAGCAGGTGAGCTGGTTCTACTCTTTATGTTAAAGCAGGTGAGCTGGTTCTACTCTTTATGTTAAGCAGGGTGAGCTGTTCTACTCTTTATGTTAAAGCAGGTGAGCTGGGTTCTACTCTTTATGTTAAAGGCAGTTAGCTGGTCTACTCTTTGTTAAAGCAGTGTGAGCTGGTTCTACTCTTTATGTTAAAGCAGGTGAGCTGGTTCTACTCTTTATGTTAAAGCAGGTGAGCTGGTTCTACTCTTTATGTTAAAAGCAGGTGAGCTGGTTCTACTCTTTATGTTAAAGCAGGTGAGCTGGTTTCTACTCTTTATGTTAAAGCAGGTGAGCTGGTTCTACTCTTTATGTTACAGCAGGTGAGCTGGTTCTACTCTTTATGTTAAAGCAGGTGAGCTGGGTTCTACTCTTATGACTGTGGCTGGTTCTACTCTTAGGTAGCAGGTGAGCTGGTTCTACTCTGTTATGTTAAAGCAGGTGAGCTGGTTCTACTCTTTATGTTAAAGCAGGTGAGCTGGTTCTACTCTTTATGTTAAAGCAGGTGAGCTGGTTCTACTCTTTATGTTAAAGCAGGTGAGCTGGTTCTACTCTTTATGTTAAAGCAGGTGAGCTGGTTCTACTCTTTATGTTACAGCAGGTGAGCTGGTTCTACTCTTTATGTTAAAGCAGGTGAGCTGGTTCTACTCTTTATGTTAAAGCAGGTGAGCTGGTTCTACTCTTTATGTTAAAGCAGGTGAGCTGGCTTCTACTCTTTATGTTAAAGCAGGTGAGCTGGTTCTACTCTTTATGTTAAAGCAGGTGAGCTGGTTCTACTCTTTATGTTAAAGCAGGTGAGCTGGTTCTACTCTTTATGTTAAAGCAGGGAGCTGTTATTACTCTTTATGTAGCGAGCTGGTTCTACTCTTTATGTTAAAGCAGGTGAGCTGGTTCTACTCTTTATGTTAAAGCAGGTGAGCTGGTTCTACTCGTTATGTTAAAGCAGGTGAGCTGGTTCTACTCTTTATATTAAAGCAGGTGAGCTGGCTCTACTCTTTATGTTAAAGCAGGTGAGCTGGTTCTACTCGTTATGTTAAAGCAGGTGAGCTGGTTCTACTCTTTATATTAAAGCAGGTGAGCTGGCTCTACTCTTTATGTTAAAGCAGGTGAGCTGGTTCTACTCTTTATGTTAAAGCAGGTGAGCTGGTTCTACTCTTTATGTTAAAGCAGGTGAGCTGGTTCTACTCTTTATATTAAAGCAGGTGAGCTGGTTCTACTCTTTATAATAAAGCAGGTGAGCTGGTTCTACTCTTTATGTTAAAGCAGGTGAGCTGGTTCTACTCTTTATGTTAAAGCAGGTGAGCTGGTTCTACTCTTTATGTAAAAGCAGGTGAGCTGGTTCTACTCTTTATGTAAAAGCAGGTGAGCTGGTTCTACTCTTTATGTTACAGCAGGTGAGCTGGTTCTACTCTTTATGTTACAGCAGGTGAGCTGGTTCTACTCTTTATGTAAAAGCAGGTGAGCTGGTTCTACTCTTTATGTTAAAGCAGGTGAGCTGGTTCTACTCTTTATGTTAAAGCAGGTGAGCTGGTTCTACTCTTTATATTAAAGCAGGTGAGCTGGTTCTACTCTTTATGTTAAAGCAGGTGAGCTGGTTCTACTCTTTATGTAAAAGCAGGTGAGCTGGTCTACTCTTTATGTAAAAGCAGGTGAGCTGGTTCTACTCTTTATGTAAAGCAGGTGAGCTGGTTCTACTCTTTATGTTAAAGCAGGTGAGCTGGTTCTACTCTTTATGTTAAAGCAGGTGAGCTGGTTCTACTCTTTATGTAAAAGCAGGTGAGCTGGTTCTACTCTTTATGTTAAAGCAGGTGAGCTGGTTCTACTCTTTATGTTAAAGCAGGTGAGCTGGTTCTACTCTTTATGTTAAAGCAGGTGAGCTGGTTCTACTCTTTATGTTAAAGCAGGTGAGCTGGTTCTACTCTTTATGTTAAAGCAGGTGAGCTGGTTCTACTCTTTATGTTAAAGCAGGTGAGCTGGTTCTACTCTTTATGTTAAAGCAGGTGAGCTGGTTCTACTCTTTATGTTAAAGCAGGTGAGCTGGTTCTACTCTTTATGTTACAGCAGGTGAGCTGGTTCTACTCTTTATGTTAAAGCAGGTGAGTTGGTTCTACTCTTTATGTTAAAGCAGGTGAGCTGGTTCTACTCTTTATGTTAAAGCAGGTGAGCTGGTTCTACTCTTTATGTTAAAGCAGGTGAGCTGGTTCTACTCTTTATGTAAAAGCAGGTGAGCTGGCTCTACTCTTTATGTTAAAGCAGGTGAGCTGGTTCTACTCTTTATATTAAAGCAGGTGAGCTGGCTCTACTCTTTATGTTAAAGCAGGTGAGCTGGTTCTACTCTTTATATTAAAGCAGGTGAGCTGGCTCTACTCTTTATGTTAAAGCAGGTGAGCTGGTTCTACTCTTTATATTAAAGCAGGTGAGCTGGCTCTACTCTTTATGTTAAAGCAGGTGAGCTGGTTCTACTCTTTATGTTACAGCAGGTGAGCTGGTTCTACTCTTTATGTAAAAGCAGGTGAGCTGGTTCTACTCTTTATGTTAAAGCAGGTGAGCTGGTTCTACTCTTTATGTAAAAGCAGGTGAGCTGGTTCTACTCTTTATGTTAAAGCAGGTGAGCTGGTTCTGCTGTGTGTTGTGGTGGAAAGCAGAGCGGATTGAGCAGAACACGTCAGCCCTGTAATCCATAGATAGACGGGCTAGAAATTATAAAGGGAGTGCAGCTTGACACTTTCTCTCGTACACGACAAGCTTCCGTTCCCCCTGTCACAAGGGAATTTATGTCTGATTAAACCCTGTTACGGTCAACCCTGTTGCTTTATTCAGCACTTAATAGGCACTTACTATAGTCTTTTTTTCTCCTCTCTTCTCCTCCTCACCTCTGTCTGGGGAGCAGTCTATTCTCTATGCTGACTGGAAGAGATAATTGAACAGCATGCACCTCTGAAAGGGGTTGCTGGGCAACAGTTCTGGATGACTCATCATATCAATGTTTTATGATAAACTGTTCCATAGCTATCCTCAGCATTCTAGAAGCTGACAACACTAGCATTCTAGAAGCTGACAACACTAGCATTCTAGAAGCTGACAACACTAGCATTCTAGAAGCTGACAACACTAGCATTCTAGAAGCTGACAACACTAGCATTCTAGAAGCTGACAACACTAGCATTCTAGAAGCGGACAACACTAGCATTCTAGAAGCTGACAACACTAGCATTCTAGAAGCTGACAACACTAGCATTCTAGAAGCTGACAACACTAGCATTCTAGAAGCTGACAACACTAGCATTCTAGAAGCTGACAACACTAGCATTCTAGAAGCTGACAACACTAGCATTCTAGAAGCTGACAACACTAGCATTCTAGAACCTGACAACACTAGCATTCTAGAAGCGGACAACACTAGCATTCTAGAAGCGGACAACACTAGCATTCTAGAAGCGGACAACACTAGCATTCTAGAAGCGGACAACACTAGCATTCTAGAAGCGGACAACACTAGCATTCTAGAACCTGACAACACAAGCATTCTAGAAGCTGACAACACTAGCATTCTAGAAGCTGACAACACTAGCATTCTAGAAGCTGACAACACTAGCATTCTAGAAGCTGACAACACTAGCATTCTAGAAGCGGACAACACTAGCATTCTAGAAGCGGACAACACTAGCATTCTAGAACCTGACAACACAAGCATTCTAGAAGCGGACAACACTAGCATTCTAGAAGCGGACAACACTAGCATTCTAGAAGCGGACAACACTAGCATTCTAGAAGCGGACAACACAAGCATTCTAGAACCTGACAACACAAGCATTCTAGAAGCTGACAACACTAGCATTCTAGAAGCTGACAACACTAGCATTCTAGAAGCTGACAACACTAGCATTCTAGAAGCTGACAACACTAGCATTCTAGAAGCGGACAACACTAGCATTCTAGAAGCGGACAACACTAGCATTCTAGAAGCGGACAACACTAGCATTCTAGAAGCGGACAACACTAGCATTCTAGAACCTGACAACACAAGCATTCTAGAAGCGGACAACACTAGCATTCTAGAAGCGGACAACACAACGGGTTTTCTCTGACTGTCATATTCTCTACGTGGTCTACACACTCTGGTGCTGTCAGATAGATTTGCTGCAAACTCACTCGTTCACACACATTGGTTTTATCGGTCCTATTGGTCCTATCGGTCCTATTGATCTTGTTGGTCCTATCGGTTCTATTGGTCCTATTGGTCTTGTCAGTCTTGTTGGTCCTATCGGTCCTGTTGGTGTTGTCGGTCCTGTTGGTCCTATCGGTCCTATTGGTCTTGTTGGTCTTGTTGGTCCTATCGGTTCTATTGGTCCTATTGGTTTTATCAGTCTTGTTGGTCCTATCGGTCCTGTTGGTGTTGTCGGTCCTGTTGGTCTTGTTGGTCCTATCGGTTCTATTGGTCCTATTGGTTTTATCGGTCCTATTGGTCTTGTTGGTCCTATTGGTCTTGTTGGTCCTATTGGTCTTATCGGTCATATTGGTCCTATTGGTCCTATCGGTCCTATTGGTCTTGTCGATCTTGTTGGTCCTATCAGTCTTATCAATCCTATTTTTCCTATTGGTCTTATCGGTCTTATCAATCCTATTGGTCTTATCGGTCTTATCAATCCTATTGGTCTTATCGGTCTTATCAATCCCGTTGGTCATATTGGTCTTATTTGTCCTATCGGTCCAATTGGTCTTATTGGTCCTGTTAGTCTTATTGGTCCTGTTGGTCCTATCGTCCTTATCGGTCTTATCAATCGTATTAGTCTTATTGGTCTTATCGGTCTTATTGGTCCTATTTGTCTTATCGGTCCTTATTGGTCCAATTGGTCTTATCGGTCCAATTGGTCCTATTGGTCTTATCAATCCTATTGGTCTTATTGGTCTTATCAATCCTATTGGTCTTATTGGTCTTATCGGTCCAATTGGTCTAATCGATCCTTTCGGTCTTATCGGTCTTATCAATCCTATTGGTCCTGCTGGTCTTATTGGTCATGTTGGTCCTATTGTTCTTATTGTTCTTATTGGTCCTATCGCGCGTATCGGTCTTATTAATCCTATTAGTCTTATTAGTCTTGTTAGTCCTATTGGTCTTATTAGTTTTTGTTGGTCCTATTGGTCCTATTAGTCTTATCGGTCCTATCGGTCTTATTGGTCTTATTGATCCTATTGGTCCTATGGCTTTTCTATTGGGAGTATACCAGGTGTCTACTTACAGCCCATCAGTATGTCTGTTGACACAATCGTGACTGTGTTTACTGTACTCGTGACATCTCTAGGAGCCTTTATCTTGTACACAGTAAATCACATTGTGTCCTACTATGGGCCTAAATGTCATCCTCAATACAGTCTTCAATGGAGGAAAGTCCTTTAACCTCGAGGTACAGTTTTCTCTGTCAGCTCATGAATATATCTGCCACAACATTGGGAACAATCATCATCATTAGATCATCATTAGCTTTGTATTTGGCTCATGTCTTTCTGCCTCCATTGAGTTGTGTCACGTTCTGACCATAGTTCTTTTGTATTTTCTTTGTGTTAGTATGGTCAGGGCGTGAGTTGGTTGGGTTATCTATGTTTTGTGTTTCTATGTTGGGTTTGTCGTTTGGCCTGATATGGTTCTCAATCAGAGGCAGGTGTTAGTCATTGTCTCTGATTGGGAACCATATTTAGGTAGCCTGTTTTGTATTGTGGGTTGTGGGTGATTGTCTATGTTAGTTGATGTTGCATGTCTGCACTCGATTTCATTAGCGTCACGGTCGTTTTGTTTATTTTGTATAGTTTGTTTAAGTGTTCTTCGTTTAATAAATAGAAGAATGGATTAACATCACGCTGCGTTTTGGTCCTCCTCTCTTTCTCACTTCGACGATCGTGACAAGTTGACCCTCAAAACTTCGATCAACCCAGAAAAAAGAAATCGCCTAAACATACGGAGCTCTCCAATAGGGTAGTAGGAATCATGAAATCTATGTACGTTCAGTTTCCCTATAAGTATTAGGCTTATTTCCTACAGTAACCTTTGCAGTACGCCCGAGGAGTCAGTAATTTAGCTCACATGCAGAGCAACATACAGGAGCAATTAGGGTTAAGTGCCTTGCTCAATTGCACATAGACAGATTTTTCAGCTAGACAGCTCGGGATTCGAACCGGCGACCTTTCGGTGACTGGCCAAACGCTCTCAACCGCTAGGCTACCTGTCGCTAGGCAACTTCTCTACTAAGCCACTGATGTCATTCCACTCAGAAGAAGGCTAATGCCAAGACAGAGAGGTGACACCAGGATGCTGAGGATGATGTCAAAAAAATCGATTTAAAATCAAATTGTATTTGTCACATGCGCCGAATACAACAGTGACATGCTTACTTACAAAACCTTAACCAACAATGCAGTTTAAAAAAAATGAAAAATAAAATGAAAAAAAGTTGTAAAGCATTTACTAAAATAAAATACAGTTTTTTAAAATTACAATAATACAACTGGATAATTGAGGTAATGTGTTGGTAGAGGTAAAGTGATTATGCATAGATAATAAACAGAGAGTAGCAACAGTGTAAAAATGGGGGGGGGGGGGGGGGGGGGGTGCGGTGGGGAAAATGCAAATAGCCCGGGTAGCCATTTGATTAGCTGTTCAGGAGTCTCATGGCTTGGGGGGGTAGAAGCTGTTAAGGAGCCTTTTGGATCTAGACTTGGCGCTCTGGTACCGCTTGCCGTGCGGTAGC
Organism: Salvelinus namaycush; assembly: GCF_016432855.1. NCBI lineage: Eukaryota > Metazoa > Chordata > Actinopteri > Salmoniformes > Salmonidae > Salvelinus > Salvelinus namaycush. Next base: position 49,211,993 of record NC_052316.1, on the reverse strand, counting down.
AGAGTTTTATCTAAATCTCTTCATTCAAAGACTCAATCATGGACACTTACAGTTGTAGCTGCTTTGTGTGATGTATTGTTGTCTCTACCTTCTTGACCTTTGTGCTGTTGTCTGTGCCCAATAATGTTTGTACCATGTTTTGTGTTGCTACCATGTTGTTGTCATGTTGTGTTGCTACCATGCTGTGTTGTCATGTGTTGCTACCATGCTATATTGTTGGATGGAGGAGATTGTAATTGGTTGGAATAGGCTGGCCATTTGGAAGTCAGCTTTAGTCTATGGGATCCTACTCCATCTGGGATCCTACTCCTTCAGAGTGGTGGGTCCTACTCCATCTGGGATCTTACTCCTTCAGAGTGGTGGGTCCTACTCCATCTGGGACCCTACTCCATCTGGGATCCTACTCCATCTGGGATCCTACTTCATCTGGGATCCTACTCCATCTGGGATCCTACTCCTTCAGAGTGGAGGGTCCTACTCCATCTGGGATCTTACTCCTTCAGAGTGGTAGGTCCTACTCCATCTGGGATCCTACTCCATCTGGGATCCTACTCCATCTGGGATCCTACTCCATCTGGGATCCTACTCCATCTGGGATCCTACTCCATCTGGGATCTTACTCCTTCAGAGTGGTGGGTCCTACTCCATCTGGGATCTTACTCCTTCAGAGTGGTAGGTCCTACTCCATCTGGGATCCTACTCCATCTGGGATCCTACTCCATCTGGGATCCTACTCCATCTGGGATCCTACTCCATCTGGGATCTTACTCCTTCAGAGTGGTGGGTCCTACTCCATCTGGGACCCTACTCCATCTGGGATCCTACTCCATCTGGGATCCTACTTCATCTGGGATCCTACTCCATCTGGGATCCTACTCCTTCAGAGTGGAGGGTCCTACTCCATCTGGGATCTTACTCCTTCAGAGTGGTAGGTCCTACTCCATCTGGGATCCTACTCCATCTGGGATCCTACTCCATCTGGGATCCTACTCCATCTGGGATCCTACTCCATCTGGGATCCTACTCCATCTGGGATCCTACTCCATCTGGCATCCTACTCCTTCAGAGTGGTGGGTCCTACTCCATCTGGGATTCTACTCCATCTGGGATTCTACTCCATCTGGGATCCTACTCCATCTGGGATCCTACTCCATCTGGGATCCTACTCCATCTGGCATCCTACTCCTTCAGAGTGGAGGGTCCTACTCCATCTGGGATCTTACTCCATCTGGGATCTTACTCCATCTGGGATCTTACTCCATCTGGGATCTTACTCCATCTGGGATCTTACTCCGCCCGGGATCCTACTCCGTCCGGGATCCTACTCCGTCTGGGATCCTACTCCATCTGGGATCCTACTCCGTCTGGGATCCTACTCCGTCTGGGATGCTACTCCATCTGGGATCCTACTCCATCTGGGATCCTACTCCATCAGAGTGGTGGGTCCTACTCCATCTGGGATCCTACTCCGTCAGATTGGTGGGTCCTACACCATCTGGGATCCTACTCTGTCAGAGTGGTGGGTCCTACACCATCTGGGATCCTACTCCGTCAGAGTGGTGGGTCCTACTCCATCTGGGATCCTACTCCGTCTGGGATCCTACTCCGTCAGAGTGGTGGGTCCTACACCATCTGGGATCCTACTCTGTCAGAGTGGTGGGTTCTACACCATCTGGGATCCTACTCCATCTGGGATCCTACTCCGTCTGGGATGCTACTCCATCTTGGATCCTACTCCATCTGGGATCCTACTCCGTCTGGGATCCTACTCCGTCTGGGATGCTACTCCATCTGGGATCCTACTCCATCTGGGATCCTACTCCATCAGAGTGGTGGGTCCTACTCTATCTGGGATCCTACTCCGTCAGATTGGTGGGTCCTACACCATCTGGGATCCTACTCCGTCAGAGTGGTGGGTCCTACACCATCTGGGATCCTACTCCGTCAGAGTGGTGGGTCCTACTCCATCTGGGATCCTACTCCGTCTGGGATCCTACTCCGTCAGAGTGGTGGGTCCTACACCATCTGGGATCCTACTCTGTCAGAGTGGTGGGTTCTACACCATCTGGGATCCTACTCCGTCAGAGTGGTGGGTTCTACACCATCTGGGATCCTACTCCGTCAGAGTGGTGGGCCCTACACCATCTGGGATCCTACTCTGTCCGAGTGGTGGGTTCTACACCATCTGGGATCCTACTCCGTCAGAGTGGTGGGTCCTACACCATCTGGGAACCTTGTAGTGGTAGTAGTAGTAGTGGTATTACTAGTGGTGGTAGTAGTGGTAGTGATAGTAGTAGTATTAGTAGTGTTATTAGTAGTAGTGGTAGTAGCTGTAGCAATAGTAGTAGTAGTAGTGGTAGTAGTAGTGGGAGTAGTGGTATTAGTAGTGGTGGTAGTAGTGGTAGTGATAGTAGTAGTAGTAGTAGTGGTAGTAGTGGTAGTAGTTGTAGCAATAGTAGTAGTAGTAGTGGTATTAGTAGTGGTAGTAGTGGTATTAGTAGTAGTAGTATTAGTAGTAGTGGCTGTAATAGTAGTGGTATTAGTAGTAGTGTTAGTCATAGTGGTAATACTAGTAGCAGCAGTAGTAGCAGCAGTAGTAGTAGTTTTGGTGGTAGTAGTAGTAGTAGTTGTGGTAGTGGTAGCAGTATTAGCAGTAGTAGTAGTGGTAGTAGCAGTAGTAGTATTAGTAGTAGTAGTGGTAGTAGTAATAGTAGTAGTGGTATTAGTAGTAGTAATACTGTTAGTAATACTAGTGGTAATAGTAGTAGTAGTAGTAGTACTAGTAGCAGTAGTAACAGTAGCAGTAGTAGTTTTAGTAGTTTTAGTAACAGTAGTAGCAGTAGTAGTAGCAGTAGTAATATTAGTAATAGTAGGGGTAGTAGTAGTAGTAGTAGTAATAGTAGCAACAGCAGTAGTAGTAGTAGTAGTAGCAGTGGTAGTAGTAGTAGTAACAGTGGTAGTAGTAGTAGTAATAGTAGTAGTAGTAACAGTAGGCGTTGCTCCTTACCACTGTCTCTCTGAGAGCAAAGCAGAGCATCACGCGTTGGTGGTGTGAGAAAGGAGAAGGGCAGGGCCTGTTTCATGTAACTCGACACTGAAGCAGGTCCCACTTCTCCTCCCGCTCCTCTCCGCTCCCTCTCTCTGGGAAACATACAGGATTAACACTCCTCCCGCTCCTCTCTGCTCCCTCTCTCTGGGAAACATACAGGATTAATACTCCTCCATCCTCTCCGCTCCCTCTCTCTGGGCTGCTTGCCAGAAACACTCCTCCATTTATTACACCATTCATGACCCCCCACCTTGAGGAACAAGATTCAGGTTTGGTTCTGGGTGTCAAGATGAATACAATCATAACCCTAACATTTACATTTTTCTAATGAAGCCTGATCCCAGATCTGTTTGTATTGTCTTGTAAAACTTCAAGATAGCACAAACAGATCAGTGACCAGGCTAACAATATTTCCATTATAAAGTGAGAGAAAAAAAGTATCAGGGCGGAAACAGCAGGAACTAAGTGCCATCAGAAGAAAAGCCATTAAACAGTTCTGGTAAGTTCCAGACTCTTCCAGTGAAGAGTGAGGTTACGTGGTTACGTCTCAAATGTCACCCTATTGCCTATGTAGTGCACTATGGACCCTGGTCAAAAGTAGTGCCCTACACAGGGAATATGGTACCATTTGGGATGCAAGTAATACAGTATGAACAAAACAATGACATTTACCGCCCCCATTCAGCGCTTTACATCACAGGCAATAAACACTACCCGGGAACCCACCAATGAAGAAGCCAGCAGTGATATTGATGTTATTGTCTGTGGTCTCTGCTAAGAGGGAAGGAGAGAGAGAGACTCAATTGGGCATTGAGGGTCTGCTATACAAATTGATGGAAAGTGGTGTTAGGGGAATAACATTATAAAATCCATGTACACAAACAACAAGTGTGTGGTTAAAATAGGCAAAACACACACATTTCTTCCCACAGGGGCCGTGGGGTGAGACAGGGATGCAGCTTAAGCCCCACCCTCTTCAACATGTATATCAACGAATTGGCGAGGGCACTAGAACAGTCTGCAGCAACCGGCCTCATCCTACTAGAATCTGAAGTCAAATGTCTACTGTTTGCTGATGACCTGGTGCTTCTCTCCCCAACCAAGGAGGGCCTACAGCAGCACCTAGATCTTCTGCACAGATTCTGCCAGTAAATCTCAGTAAGACCAAAATAATGGTGTTCCAAAAAAGGTCCAGTCGCCAGGACTAAAAATATAAATTCCATCTAGAACCCGTTGCCCTTTATGGTTGTGAGGTCTGGGTTCCGCTCACCATCCAAGAATTCACAAAATGGGACAAACACCAAATTGAGACTCTGCATGCAGAATTCAGCAAAAATATCCTCTGTGTACAACATAGAACACCAAATAATGCATGAAGAGCAGAATTAGGCCGATACCCGCTAATTATCAAAATCCAGAAAATAGACGTTAAATTCTACAACCACCTAAAAGGAAGTGATTCCCAAACCTTCCATAACAAAGCCATCACCTATAGAGAGATGAACCTGGGGAAGAGTCCCCTAAGCAAGCTAGTCCTGGGACTCTGTTCACAAACACAGACCCCACAGAGCCACAGGACAGCAACACAGTTAGACCCAACCAAATCATGAGAAAACAAAAATATAATTACTTGACACATTGGAAAGAATTAACAAAAAAACTGAGCAAACTAGAATTCTATTTGGCCCTAAACAGAGAGTACACAGTGGCAGAATACCTGACCACTGTGACTGACCCAAACTTAAGGAAAGCTTTGACTATGTACAGACTCAGTGAGCATAGCCTTGCTATTGAGAAAGGCCACCGTAGGCAGACCTGACTCTCAAGAGAAGACAGGCTATGTGCACACTGCCCACAAAATGAGTTAGAAACTGAGCTGCACTTCCTAACCTCCTGACCATATTAGAGACACATATTTCCCTCAGATTACACAGCTCCACAAAGAATTCGAGAGCAAACCCGATTTTGATAAACTCCCATATCTACTGGGTGAAATTCCACAGTGTGCCATCACAGCAGCAAGATTTGGGACCTGTTGCCACAAGAAAAGGTCAACCATTGAAGAACAAATACTATTGTAAATACAACCCATATTTATGCTTATTTATTTTCCCTTTTTGTACTTTAACTTTATGCACATCATTACAACACTGTATATATATACACATTATATGACTTGCAATGTCTTTTGTACCTGAAGTTGGACAAGAGGTGGGTAAGGCTGGTATAATCTGACCCTCTATCACTAGACCACAGGAGTGAATCCACCTCACAATAACCGGAAGATGTGCTCCTAGAAGATCCTTCCCCTTGACTGCCCCGTAACTGCCCCCAAACAACCGTAACTACCCCCCAACAACTATTACTACCCCCCCAAACAACCATTACTGCCCCCAAACAACCGTTACTGCCCCCAAACAACTGTTACTACCCCCAAACAACCGTTACTACCCCCAAACAACCGTTACTACCCCCAAACAACCGTTACTACCCCCAAACAACCGTTACTACCCCCAAACAACCATTACTTCCCCCAAACAACCGTTACCGCCCCCAAACAAACATTACTACCCCGAAACAACTATTACTGCCCCCAAACAACCGTTACTACCCCCCAAACAACCGTTACTACCCCCAAACAACTATTACTAACCCAACAACCGTTACTACCCCCCAACAACCGTTACTACCCCCCCAACAACCGTTACTGCCCCCAAACAACCATTACTGCCCCCAAAAACAACCGTTACTGCCCCCAAACAACCGTTACCGCCCCCAAACAACCGTTACCGCCCCCAAACAACCGTTACTGCCCCCAAACAACCGTTACTGCCCCCAAACAACCGTTACTGCCCCCAAAAACAACCATTACTACCCCCAAACAACCGTTACTACCCCCCAACAACTATTACTACCCCCCCAAACAACCGTTACTACCCCCCCAAACAACCGTTACTTCCCCCCAACAAACATTACTACCCCCAAAAACAACCATTACTGCCCCCAAACAACTATTACTACCCCCCCAAACAACCGTTACTACCCCCCAAACAACCGTTACTACCCCCCAACAACCATTACTGCCCCCAAACAACTGTTACTGCCCCCCAACAACCATTACTGCCCCCAAACAACCATTACTGCCCCCAAACAACCATTACTGCCCCCAAACAACCGTTACTACCCCCAAACAACCGTTACTACCCCCAAACAACCGTTACTACCCCCCAACAACTATTACTACCCCCCCAAACAACCATTACTGCCCCCAAACAACCGTTACTGCCCCCAAACAACCGTTACTACCCCCCAACAACCGTTACTACCCCCCAACAACTGTTACTACCCCCCAAACAACCATTACTGCCCCCAAACAACCATTACTACCCCCAAATAACCGTTACTGCCCCAAACAACTGTTACTACCCCAAACAACCATTACTGCCCCCAAACAACCGTTACTACCCCCCAAACAACCGTTACTGCCCCCAAACAACCGTTACTACCCCCCAACAACCGTTACTACCCCAAACAACTGTTACTACCCCCCAACAACCGTTACTACCCCCCAACAACCGTTACTACCCCCCAACAACCGTTACTACCCCAAACAACTGTTACTACCCCCCAACAACCGTTACGACCCCCCAACAACCGTTACTACCCCCCAACAACCGTTACTACCCCCAAACAACCGTTACTACCCCCCAACAACCGTTACTACCCCAAACAACCGTTACTACCCCAAACAACTGTTACTACCCCCCAACAACCGTTACTACCCCAAACAACTGTTACTACCCCCAAACAACCGTTACTACCCCCCAACAACCGTTACTACCCCCCAACAACCGTTACTACCCCCCAACAACCGTTACTACCCCCCCAACAACCGTTACTACCCCCCAACAACTATTACTGCCCCCAAACAACCATTACTGCCCCCAACAACCGTTACTACCCCCCCAACAACCGTTACTACCCCCCAACAACTATTACTGCCCCCAAACAACTATTACTGCCCCCAAACAACCATTACTGCCCCCAACAACCGTTACTGCCCCCAAACAACCATTACTGCCCCCAACAACCGTTACTACCCCCCAACAACTATTACTGCCCCCAAACAACCATTACTGCCCCCAACAACCGTTACTACCCCCCCAACAACCGTTACTACCCCCCCAACAACCGTTACTACCCCCCAACAACCGTTACTACCCCCCAACAACCGTTACTACCCCCCAACAACCGTTACGACCACCCAACAACCGTTACTACCCCCCAACAACCATTACTGCCCCCCAAACAACTGTTACTACCCTGTTTTTTTTTTAACAGTAACTTACCGGAAGTTACTGTTTAAAAAGAAAAGTACAATATGTTACCGTAAATTCTAAAGACACTTTGGTTTAACGGAAAATTACTGTAAACTGGCTGCCAGTAAGTTACTGTAAAAACTACATAATTTGTTTACAGTGTGTCTGTACATGAACTAATCAACTACCTGGAACTTGAAGTGCATGGTAACCTACAGTCAGACTTTTACAAATTGTGAAATGAATTTGATGACTACAGTAGTGTCTGATTCAAACTATTACATATTGCAGTGCAGAGAAGGGCAGTCACGTGAAACAGAACTGTGATGTTACAGGATCATATCATTAGTGTGGGGCTTCTGTTATCCCTGCTTTTCCTCAAAATCAGATCTAATACACACACACACACACATACATAGAGAGAGAGACATTCTCTGTGCAGCTGTCCTTATCCCCCAGGGAGACCAGTGAGGTCTGTTGGTCTGTGGCTCCCTAAATAAGCAGGCTGTGGCTCTGCGATGTTGGGTCAGGGTCACCCACCATGGAGGCTGCTCACTGGGGCTTTCCCTACTCTGTCAAATCAAATTAAACTTTATTTGTCACATGCGCCGAATACAACAGCTGTAGACCTTATCGTGAAATGCTAACTTACAACGCCTTAACCCACAATGCAGTTCAAGAAAGAGTTAAGAAAATATTTACCAAATAAACTAAAGTAAAAAATAATAAGAAATAATAAAAAGTAACACAATAAAATAACAGTAACGAGGCTATATACAGGGGGTACCGGTACCAAGTCAATAGGTGGGGGTACAGGTTAGTCGAGGTAATTTGTACATGTAGGTAGGGGTAAAGTGACTATGCATAGATAATAAACAGCGAGTACCATCAGTGTAAAAACAAATGGGGAAGAGTGTCAATGTAAATAGTCCGAGTGACAATTTGATTAATTGTTCAACAGTCTTACGGCTTGGGGGTAGAACATTTTCGCCTAAAATGACATACCCAAATCTAACTGCCTGTAGCTCAGGACCTGAAGCAAGGATATGCATATTCTTGATACCATTTGAAAGGAAACACTTTGAAGTTTGTGGAAATGTTAAATTAGTGTAGGAGAATAAAACACAATAGATCTGGTAAAAGATAATACAAAGGAAAAAAAAGAAAAAAATTGTAACATCATCTTTGAAATGCAAGAGAAAGGCCATAATGTATTATTTCAGCCCAGGTGCAATTTAGATTTTGGCCACTAGATGGCAGCAATGTATGTGCTAAGTTTTAGACTGGTCCAATGAACCATTGCATTTCTGTGAAAAATGTTTTATCAAGACTGCCCAAATGTGCCTAATTTGTTTATTAATAACTTTTCACGTTCAAAACTGTGCACTCTCCTCAAACAATAGCATGGTATTATTTCACTGCAATAGCTACTGTAAATTGGACAGTGCAGTTAGATTGACAAGAATTTAAGATTTCTGCTAATATCAGATATGTCTAGGTCCTGGGAAATGTTCTTGTAACCGATGTGAAATGGCTAGCTAGTTAGCGGTGGTGCGCGCTAATAGCGTTTCAATCGGTGACGTCACTCGCTTTTGAGACGTTGAAGTAGTGGTTCCCCTTGCTCTGCAAGGGCCGCTGCTTTTGTGGAGCGATGGGTAACGATGCCTCGTGGGTGACTGTTGTTGATGTGCGCAGAGGGTCCCTGGTTCGCGCCCGGGTCGGGCGAGGGGAAGGACTAAAGTTACATTGTTACACTTACAACCTCATGCTAATCGCATTAGCCTACGTTAGCTCAACCGCTCCGCAGGGAACCCCGTTTATTTGTTGGGACCTTTGAGGTAATACTTTCTGCCACCTGAACAGCACCTTTTAAAAGGATTAAAACCCGCTGTGTTCACTGTCTCAGGCTTAGACTAATTAACCCCTCGTTGAACACGTTGAGAACCCCTTGCTGTGTTCACTGTCTCAGTCTTAGACTAATTTAAGAGTCTGAGAATTGCTTCTGTAATAGTCTGGTCAAAAGTAGGGCACTACAAAAGGAACAGGATTTCATTTGGGACACTTCCATGAAGGCCATTTGGGACACTTCCATGAAGGCCATTTGGGACACTTCCATGAAGGCCATTTGGGACACTTCCATGAAGGCCATTTGGGACACTTCCATGAAGGCCATTTGGGACACTTCCATGAAGGCCATCATGAATGTTTACATGTGTCTTTCTGCCAGTAGGAGGTTCTCACTGATTTGAGAGTTCAAAACTGTCCCTCTCACATACAGTATGTTATATGACCGTTATAACTGATTAGCAGAGACAAAGTTTGTGTCATAATCAAAGCAATGATTCAGTGATTTTCTGACTGTCCCACAATGTAGCTACTGCCATAGTCTGACAGTGAAAGTACTAGTTACAGTCTTACTGAAGTACTTAAAGTACTTTGTTGTTTACCAGAGTAACACAGCCTTGGTTTTGATGACTTAAATGGGTTCATCTAATTGTAGAGAGGATTGTCCAGTATGCATGCTTTCTCTCCTTCATCCCAGACCAAAGCACTAAGCACCAATTAGCCCCAGAAACATCCTGTTGGTCTCAGTCACATCTCAGCTTTAGTCTGAGTGTGAGTCCCAAATGGCACCCTCTATTTAGTACAGTACTCACTACTTTTGAACATGGCCCTATGCACCCTGGTCCAAAGTAGGGCACTATAGGCCTATAGGGGGGGGGGGGGGATGCATGTAAAGCGTGTAAATTAAATGCACTTTTCCCTCTACAAGTATTGTGACCTTGAACTTAAGCATGAGAATAGCATGATATTCTCTCGCTATTCGTTTGTGGTGGAGATCTAAGAAATGAAGGTGGAGGAGGTGTGTCTACAGATACACTGTATTCTGACCTTGACTTCATCCATTCACTCATAATTCCACCACCTTTACGCGCAATGAGATGATGAATAAGATCTAGTGAACCTGTCGGTTCCAAGTGGAGCCACATCGACCTTCTTTTTCCTGATAGAAACACCATTCTCCATGTACTGTAATGTATACATGGATTAGAGATATTGATAAGAGATATTGATAATATATATTGATAATAGATATTGATCAGAGCTATTGATTAGAGATATTGATCAGAGATATAGACAAGATATATTGATAAGAGATATAGATAAGAGATATTGATTAGAGATATAGATAAGAGATATTGATCAGAGATATTGATCAGAGCTATTGATAAGAGCTATTGATAAGAGATATTGATAATATATATTGATAAGAGATATTGATTAGAGATATTGCTAGGATATATTGATAATAGATATTGATAAGAGATATTGCTAGGAGATATTGATATGTCATGCGGTGGGTGTAGCTGGTGGAAGTCAGGCGCAGGAGAGCAGAGATGAGTGTAGAAGAAGAAGCTCTTTACTGAGGCAATAGTGAGAACAGAACGCAACCGCATCACAAAAACAAATGCCCAAAGAACAAGTGAGGCAGCACAAAGTACAACAACCCAAGTACAAAGTACCGGCTGCCACAAATCACGGGTACAAATAAAACCCGGCGCAACCCAGCCGGAAGCGTGCCGACCTAGACAATAAACAATACCCCACACAGACATGGAGGGAACAGAGGGCTAAATACACATAGTAATCATGAGGAGATGTAAACCAGGTGTGCAGGAAAACAAGACAAAACAAATGGAAAAATGAAAGGTGGAGCGGCGATGGCTAGAAGACCGGTGACGTCGACCGCCAAACGCCGCCCGAACAAGGAGCGGGACCAACCTCGGCGGAAGTCGTGACCTGATAAGAGCTATTGATTACAGCTATTGATTAGAGATATTGATAAGAACTATTGATAAGAGATATTGATTAGAGCTATTGATAAGAGCTATTGATTAGAGCTAGGTAAATGAGTGAACTGTTTGGATCAGGGGATTGTAAATATAAATGACATTTGTTTTAGATCTAGTTTACCTTCTGATCACTGGAGACGAATGTGAATCCAGTAAAACTGCAGCAAACTGAATCATCAACATATCACCTTTTCCACAGTGAAGTTTATGAAACGACGGCCTTATAACTTGGGATGAAATTAGGAGAGCCAAGCTATAGACTTCTGTAGCCATTTACAAATGACAGTATAGTGCCAAACCTACCGAGGTGATTTATAATTTCTAGAACGTTTTAATTATATGTCCAGACTTTTCACTGTATTTATTTTACAATTTGTATGGTGTTAAACATTAGCCACTATCAGTAGCCTCCATCATACCAACATACATGTGTAACTGACTTTAGTGTCCTTACATTTAGCATCATTCCATTACGTCGTTACCCATTGGGCAAAAACGGGTTAAATCAATGTTGTTTTAACATAATTTCAACAACAACAAAAAAATCAATGTGATGATGTTGAGTCAATGTGGAAAACTGATCTGAAATAAGTTACCAAAGGGATCTTACATATTATTTTCACCCAACTTTTAACCTAAAATCCAATGACAGGGTTATTTTCTTTTGTTGATTTCAAGTTGAAAAATTCTGTTGGCCAGCAAGTAGGAGGGTTTTCAGCGGTTGAATTAAATGAATTCAGCGCCCGCAAGGGTACCACGCCTGCAAAGCTCGTTACGCACCTGAATAAGGTAAGTCTGAATAGCAATTACTGAGAAGTGCGTAGGAAAGGTGTACATTTCCTAAGTTTGAATCGGGCCGTACTGTACTGTACTGGTACTGTACTGGTCTACTACCCAGGTCTGTACTGTACTGGTCTACTCCCCAGGGCTGTACTGTACTGGTCTACTCCCCAGGGCTGTACTGTACTGGTCTACTCCCCAGGTCTGTACTGGTCTACTCCCCAGGGCTGTACTGTACTGGTCTACTCCCCAGGGCTGTACTGTACTGGTCTACTCCCCAGGCCGGTACTGTACTGGTCTCCTCCCCAGGTCTGTACTGGTCTACTCCCCAGGGCTGTACTGGTCTGCTACCCAGGGCTGTACTGTACTGGTCTACTCCCCAGAGCTGTACTGTACTGGTCTACTCCACAGGGCTGTACTGTACTGGTCTACTCCCCAGGGCTGTACTGTACTGGTCTACTCCCCAGGGCTGTACTGTACTGGTCTACTCCCCAGGGCTGTACTGGTCTGCTACCCAGGGCTGTACTGTACTGGTCTACTCCCCAGGGCTGTACTGTACTGGTCTACTCCCCAGGGCTGTACTGTACTAGAGCCCTTGGCCCTGGCCAAAAGTAGTGCACCTTGATAGGGTGTCATTTGGGAAGCAGACATTGCTGTTTTGAGTCATTGCTAACCATTGTCACTGTAATGCTTTTATATGAAGTTTCTAGCTCAACACGGTGCTTTCTGGGTGGGGAGAGGCTATACGGACATGCCTGGTGCCCAGAGGGGTAAGGGTAGTGAAGTAGCTAGATAGCGTAGTCACTATCAGGCCAGTAAACAGGGGGAGGTTACTAGATAGTGGAGTCAATATCAGGCCAGTAAACAGAGGGAAGTTACTAGATACTGTAGTCAATATCAGGCCAGTAAACAGAGGGAAGTTACTAGATACTGTAGTCAATATCAGGCCAGTAAACAGAGGGAAGTTACTAGATACTGTAGTCAATATCAGGCCAGTAAACAGAGGAAAGTTACTAGATACTGTAGTCAATATCAGGCCAGTAAACAGAGGGAAGTTACTAGATACTGTAGTCAATATCAGGCCAGTAAACAGAGGGAAGTTACTAGATACTGTAGTCAATATCAGGCCAGTAAACAGAGGGAAGTTACTAGATACTGTAATCAATATCAGGCCAGTAAACAGAGGGAAGTTACTAGATACTGTAGTCAATATCAGGCCAGTAAACAGAGGGAAGTTACTAGATAGTGGAGTCAATATCAGGCCAGTAAACAGAGGGAAGTTACTAGATACTGTAGTCAATATCAGGCCAGTAAACAGAGGGAAGTTACTAGATACTGTAGTCAATATCAGGCCAGTAAACAGAGGGAAGTTACTAGATAGTGGAGTCAATATCAGGCCAGTAAACAGAGGGAAGTTACTAGATACTGTAGTCAATATCAGGCCAGTAAACAGAGGGAAGTTACTAGATACTGTAGTCAATATCAGGCCAGTAAACAGAGGGAAGTTACTAGATACTGTAGTCAATATCAGGCCAGTAAACAGAGGGAGGTTACTAGATACTGTAGTCAATATCAGGCCAGTAAACAGAGGGAAGTTACTAGATACTGTAGTCAATATCAGGCCAGTAAACAGAGGGAAGTTACTAGATACTGTAGTCAATATCAGGCCAGTAAACAGAGGGAAGTTACTAGATACTGTAGTCAATATCAGGCCAGTAAACAGAGGGAAGTTACTAGATAGTGGAGTCAATATCAGGCCAGTAAACAGAGGGAAGTTACTAGATACTGTAGTCAATATCAGGCCAGTAAACAGAGGGAAGTTACTAGATAGTGGAGTCAATATCAGGCCAGTAAACAGAGGGAAGTTACTAGATACTGTAGTCAATATCAGGCCAGTAAACAGAGGGAAGTTACTAGATACTGTAGTCAATATCAGGCCAGTAAACAGAGGGAAGTTACTAGATACTGTAGTCAATATCAGGCCAGTAAACAGAGGGAAGTTACTAGATACTGTAGTCAATATCAGGCCAGTAAACAGAGGGAAGTTACTAGATACTGTAGTCAATATCAGGCCAGTAAACAGAGGGAGGTTACTAGATACTGTAGTCAATATCAGGCCAGTAAACAGAGGGAAGTTACTAGATAGTGGAGTCAATATCAGGCCAGTAAACAGAGGGAAGTTACTAGATAGTGGAGTCAATATCAGGCCAGTAAACAGAGGGAAGTTACTAGATAGTGGAGTCAATATCAGGCCAGTAAACAGAGGGAAGTTACTAGATAGTGGAGTCAATATCAGGCCAGTAAACAGAGGGAAGTTACTAGATAGTGGAGTCAATATCAGGCCAGTAAACAGAGGGAAGTTACTAGATACTGTAGTCAATATCAGGCCAGTAAACAGAGGGAAGTTACTAGATAGTGGAGTCAATATCAGGCCAGTAAACAGAGGGAAGTTACTAGATAGTGTAGTCAATATCAGGCCAGTAAACAGAGGGAAGTTACTAGATAGTGGAGTCAATATCAGGCCAGTAAACAGAGGGAAGTTACTAGATAGTGTAGTCAATATCAGGCCAGTAAACAGAGGGAGGTTACTAGATACTGTAGTCAATATCAGGCCAGTAAACAGAGGGAAGTTACTAGATAGTGGAGTCAATATCAGGCCAGTAAACAGAGGGAAGTTACTAGATACTGTAGTCAATATCAGGCCAGTAAACAGAGGGAAGTTACTAGATAGTGGAGTCAATATCAGGCCAGTAAACAGAGGGAAGTTACTAGATACTGTAGTCAATATCAGGCCAGTAAACAGAGGGAAGTTACTAGATAGTGGAGTCAATATCAGGCCAGTAAACAGAGGGAAGTTACTAGATACTGTAGTCAATATCAGGCCAGTAAACAGAGGGAGGTTACTAGATAGTGGAGTCAATATCAGGCCAGTAAACAGAGGGAAGTTACTAGATAGTGTAGTCAATATCAGGCCAGTAAACAGAGGGAAGTTACTAGATAGTGGAGTCAATATCAGGCCAGTAAACAGAGGGAAGTTACTAGATACTGTAGTCAATATCAGGCCAGTAAACAGAGGGAAGTTACTAGATACTGTAGTCAATATCAGGCCAGTAAACAGAGGGAAGTTACTAGATACTGTAGTCAGTATCAGGCCAGTAAACAGAGGGAAGTTACTAGATAGTGGAGTCAATATCAGGCCAGTAAACAGAGGGAAGTTACTAGATAGTGTAGTCAATATCAGGCCAGTAAACAGAGGGAAGTTACTAGATACTGTAGTCAATATCAGGCCAGTAAACAGAGGGAAGTTACTAGATACTGTAGTCAATATCAGGCCAGTAAACAGAGGGAAGTTACTAGATAGTGTAGTCAATATCAGGCCAGTAAACAGAGGGAAGTTACTAGATAGTGTAGTCAATATCAGGCCAGTAAACAGAGGGAAGTTACTAGATACTGTAGTCAATATCAGGCCAGTAAACAGAGGGAAGTTACTAGATACTGTAGTCAGTATCAGGCCAGTAAACAGAGGGAAGTTACTAGATAGTGGAGTCAATATCAGGCCAGTAAACAGAGGGAAGTTACTAGATAGTGTAGTCAATATCAGGCCAGTAAACAGAGGGAAGTTACTAGATACTGTAGTCAATATCAGGCCAGTAAACAGAGGGAAGTTACTAGATACTGTAGTCAGTATCAGGCCAGTAAACAGAGGGAGGTTACTAGATACTGTAGTCAATATCAGGCCAGTAAACAGAGGGAAGTTACTAGATAGTGGAGTCAATATCAGGCCAGTAAACAGAGGGAAGTTACTAGATACTGTAGTCAATATCAGGCCAGTAAACAGAGGGAAGTTACTAGATACTGTAGTCAATATCAGGCCAGTAAACAGAGGGAAGTTACTAGATACTGTAGTCAATATCAGGCCAGTAAACAGAGGGAAGTTACTAGATAGTGGAGTCAATATCAGGCCAGTAAACAGAGGGAAGTTACTAGATACTGTAGTCAGTATCAGGCCAGTAAACAGAGGGAAGTTACTAGATAGTGGAGTCAATATCAGGCCAGTAAACAGAGGGAAGTTACTAGATACTGTAGTCAATATCAGGCCAGTAAACAGAGGGAAGTTACTAGATACTGTAGTCAATATCAGGCCAGTAAACAGAGGGAGGTTACTAGATACTATAGTCAACATCAGGCCAGTAAACAGAGGGAAGTTACTAGATACTGTAGTCAATAT
This sequence comes from Salvelinus namaycush, assembly GCF_016432855.1. NCBI lineage: Eukaryota > Metazoa > Chordata > Actinopteri > Salmoniformes > Salmonidae > Salvelinus > Salvelinus namaycush. Next base: position 49,195,763 of record NC_052316.1, on the reverse strand, counting down.
CAGGCCAGTAAACAGAGGGAAGTTACTAGATAGTGTAGTCAATATCAGGCCAGTAAACAGAGGGAAGTTACTAGATACTGTAGTCAATATCAGGCCAGTAAACAGAGGGAAGTTACTAGATACTGTAGTCAATATCAGGCCAGTAAACAGAGGGAAGTTACTAGATACTGTAGTCAATATCAGGCCAGTAAACAGAGGGAAGTTACTAGATAGTGTAGTCAATATCAGGCCAGTAAACAGAGGGAAGTTACTAGATACTGTAGTCAATATCAGGCCAGTAAACAGAGGGAGGTTACTAGCTACTGTAGTCAATATCAGGCCAGTAAACAGAGTGAAGTTACTAGATAGTGGAGTCAATATCAGGCCAGTAAACAGAGGGAAGTTACTAGATACTGTAGTCAATATCAGGCCAGTAAACAGAGGGAAGTTACTAGATACTGTAGTCAGTATCAGGCCAGTAAACAGAGGGAAGTTACTAGATAGTGGAGTCAATATCAGGCCAGTAAACAGAGGGAAGTTACTAGATAGTGTAGTCAATATCAGGCCAGTAAACAGAGGGAAGTTACTAGATAGTGGAGTCAATATCAGGCCAGTAAACAGAGGGAAGTTACTAGATACTGTAGTCAATATCAGGCCAGTAAACAGAGGGAAGTTACTAGATACTGTAGTCAATATCAGGCCAGTAAACAGAGGGAGGTTACTAGATACTGTAGTCAATATCAGGCCAGTAAACAGAGGGAAGTTACTAGATACTGTAGTCAATATCAGGCCAGTAAACAGAGGGAAGTTACTAGATACTGTAGTCAATATCAGGCCAGTAAACAGAGGGAAGTTACTAGATACTGTAGTCAATATCAGGCCAGTAAACAGAGGGAAGTTACTAGATACTGTAGTCAATATCAGGCCAGTAAACAGAGGGAAGTTACTAGATACTGTAGTCAATATCAGGCCAGTAAACAGAGGGAAGTTACTAGATACTGTAGTCAGTATCAGGCCAGTAAACAGAGGGAAGTTACTAGATAGTGGAGTCAATATCAGGCCAGTAAACAGAGGGAAGTTACTAGATAGTGGAGTCAATATCAGGCCAGTAAACAGAGGGAAGTTACTAGATACTGTAGTCAATATCAGGCCAGTAAACAGAGGGAGGTTACTAGATACTGTAGTCAATATCAGGCCAGTAAACAGAGGGAAGTTACTAGATAGTGGAGTCAATATCAGGCCAGTAAACAGAGGGAAGTTACTAGATAGTGGAGTCAATATCAGGCCAGTAAACAGAGGGAAGTTACTAGATAGTGGAGTCAATATCAGGCCAGTAAACAGAGGGAAGTTACTAGATAGTGGAGTCAATATCAGGCCAGTAAACAGAGGGAAGTTACTAGATAGTGGAGTCAATATCAGGCCAGTAAACAGAGGGAAGTTACTAGATACTGTAGTCAATATCAGGCCAGTAAACAGAGGGAGGTTACTAGATACTGTAGTCAATATCAGGCCAGTAAACAGAGGGAAGTTACTAGATAGTGGAGTCAATATCAGGCCAGTAAACAGAGGGAAGTTACTAGATAGTGGAGTCAATATCAGGCCAGTAAACAGAGGGAAGTTACTAGATAGTGGAGTCAATATCAGGCCAGTAAACAGAGGGAAGTTACTAGATAGTGGAGTCAATATCAGGCCAGTAAACAGAGGGAAGTTACTAGATAGTGGAGTCAATATCAGGCCAGTAAACAGAGGGAAGTTACTAGATAGTGGAGTCAATATCAGGCCAGTAAACAGAGGGAAGTTACTAGATACTGTAGTCAATATCAGGCCAGTAAACAGAGGGAAGTTACTAGATACTGTAGTCAATATCAGGCCAGTAAACAGAGGGAAGTTACTAGATACTGTAGTCAGTATCAGGCCAGTAAACAGAGGGAAGTTACTAGATAGTGTAGTCAATATCAGGCCAGTAAACAGAGGGAAGTTACTAGATAGTGGAGTCAATATCAGGCCAGTAAACAGAGGGAAGTTACTAGATACTGTAGTCAATATCAGGCCAGTAAACAGAGGGAGGTTACTAGATACTGTAGTCAATATCAGGCCAGTAAACAGAGGGAAGTTACTAGATAGTGTAGTCAATATCAGGCCAGTAAACAGAGGGAAGTTACTAGATAGTGGAGTCAATATCAGGCCAGTAAACAGAGGGAAGTTACTAGATAGTGGAGTCAATATCAGGCCAGTAAACAGAGGGAAGTTACTAGATAGTGGAGTCAATATCAGGCCAGTAAACAGAGGGAAGTTACTAGATAGTGGAGTCAATATCAGGCCAGTAAACAGAGGGAAGTTACTAGATAGTGGAGTCAATATCAGGCCAGTAAACAGAGGGAAGTTACTAGATAGTGGAGTCAATATCAGGCCAGTAAACAGAGGGAAGTTACTAGATACTGTAGTTAATATCAGGCCAGTAAACAGAGGGAAGTTACTAGATACTGTAGTCAATATCAGGCCAGTAAACAGAGGGAAGTTACTAGATACTGTAGTCAATATCAGGCCAGTAAACAGAGGGAAGTTACTAGATACTGTAGTCAATATCAGGCCAGTAAACAGAGGGAAGTTACTAGATACTGTAGTCAGTATCAGGCCAGTAAACAGAGGGAAGTTACTAGATACTGTAGTCAATATCAGGCCAGTAAACAGAGGGAAGTTACTAGATAGTGTAGTCAATATCAGGCCAGTAAACAGAGGGAAGTTACTAGATACTGTAGTCAATATCAGGCCAGTAAACAGAGGGAGGTTACTAGATACTGTAGTCAATATCAGGCCAGTAAACAGAGGGAAGTTACTAGATAGTGTAGTCAATATCAGGCCAGTAAACAGAGGGAAGTTACTAGATAGTGTAGTCAATATCAGGCCAGTAAACAGAGGGAAGTTACTAGATAGTGGAGTCAATATCAGGCCAGTAAACAGAGGGAAGTTACTAGATACTGTAGTCAATATCAGGCCAGTAAACAGAGGGAGGTTACTAGATAGTGTAGTCAATATCAGGCCAGGGTGACAGCTAAAGAACACGTATTGCAGTGATTGTACAATGTACAACTACGGCATTGTCAAACGTTTTGTAAAAAAAAAAACAATAGATATAAATATATATATATAATTACTCCGATAAAAACGGAATGATTCTGAACACACCCAAGTACAAACTTTGGCAGACAAGTTCAAATGATCCCTGAAGTTTCTAGCCACAAGCATGGACTAGCTAGCTGGGAAGGTCTCATCAGGATGACTGACTGAACTAGCTAGCTGGGAAGGGCTCATCAGGATGACTGACTGAACTAGCTAGCTGGGAAGGTCTCATCAGGATGACTGACTGAACTAGCTAGCTGGGAAGGTCACATCAGGATGACTGACTGAACTAGCTAGCTGGGAAGGTCTCATCAGGATGACTGACTGAACTAGCTAGCTGGGAAGGGCTCATCAGGATGACTGACTGAACTAGCTAGCTGGGAAGGTCTCATCAGGATGACTGACTGAACTAGCTAGCTGGGAAGGTCTCATCAGGATGACTGACTGAACTAGCTAGCTGGGAAGGTCTCATCAGGATGACTGACTGAACTAGCTAGCTGGGAAGGTCTCATCAGGACGACTGACTGAACTAGCTAGCTGGGAAGGGCTCATCAGGATGACTGACTGAACTAGCTAGCTGGGAAGGTCTCATCAGGATGACTGACTGAACTAGCTAGCTGGGAAGGTCTCATCAGGATGACTGACTAAACTAGCTAGCTGGGAAGGTCTCATCAGGATGACTGACTGAACTAGCTAGCTGGGAAGGTCTCATCAGGATGACTGACTGAACTAGCTAGCTGGGAAGGTCTCATCAGGATGACTGACTGAACTAGCTAGCTGGGAAGGTCTCATCAGGATGACTGACTGAACTAGCTAGCTGGGAAGGCCTCATCAGGACGACTGACTGAACTAGCTAGCTGAGGAGGTTTCATCAGGATGACTGACTGAACTAGCTAGCTGGGAAGGTCTCATCAGGACGACTGACTGAACTAGCTAGCTGGAGAGGTCTCATCAGGATGACTGACTGAACTAGCTAGCTGGAGAGGCCTCATCAGGATGACTGACTGAACTAGCTAGCTGGGAAGGTCTCATCAGGATGACTGACTGAACTAGCTAGCTGGGAAGGTCTCATCAGGATGACTGACTGAACTAGCTAGCTGGGAAGGTCTCATCAGGATGACTGACTGAACTAGCTAGCTGGGAAGGTCTCATCAGGATGACTGACTGAACTAGCTAGCTGGGAAGGTCTCATCAGGATGACTGACTGAACTAGCTAGCTGGGAAGGTCTCATCAGGATGACTGACTCAACTAGCTAGCTAGGAAGGTCTCATCAGGATGACTGACTGAACTAGCTAGCTGGGAAGGTCTCATCAGGATGACTGACTGAACTAGCTAGCTGGGAAGGGCTCATCAGGATGACTGACTGAACTAGCTAGCTGGGAAGGTCTCATCAGGATGACTGACTGAACTAGCTAGCTGGGGAGGTCTCATTAGGATGACTGACTGACTGAACTAGCTAGCTGGGAAGGTCTCATCAGGATGACTGACTGAACTAGCTAGCTGGGGAGGTCTCATTAGGATGACTGACTGACTGAACTAGCTAGCTGGGAAGGTCTCATCAGGATGACTGACTGAACTAGCTAGCTGGGAAGGGCTCATCAGGATGACTGACTGAACTAGCTAGCTGGGAAGGTCTCATCAGGATGACTGACTGAATTAGCTAGCTGGGAAGGTCTCATCAGGATGACTGACTCAACTAGCTAGCTGGGGAGGTCTCATTAGGATGACTGACTGAACTAGCTAGCTGGGAAGGTCTCATCATGATGACTGACTGAACTAGCTAGCTGGGGAGGTCTCATCAGGATGACTGACTAAACTAGCTAGCTAGGAAGGTCTCATTAGGATGACTGACTGAACTAGCTAGCTGGGGAGGTCTCATTAGGATGACTGACTGAACTAGCTAGCTGGGAAGGTCTCATCATGATGACTGACTGAACTAGCTAGCTGGGGAGGTCTCATCAGGATGACTGACTGAACTAGCTAGCTGGGAAGGTCTCATCAGGATGACTGACTGAACTAGCTAGCTGGGAAGGTCTCATCAGGATGACTGACTGAACTAGCTAGCTGGGAAGGTCTCATCAGGACGACTGACTCAACTAGCTAGCTGGGAAGGTCTCATCAGGATGACTGACTCAACTAGCTAGCTGGGAAGGTCTCATCAGGATGACTGACTGAACTAGCTAGCTGGGAAGGTCTCATCAGGATGACTGACTCAACTAGCTAGCTGGGAAGGTCTCATCAGGATGACTGACTGAACTAGCTAGCTGGGAAGGTCTCATCAGGATGACTGACTGAACTAGCTAGCTGGGAAGGTCTCATCAGGATGACTGACTGAACTAGCTAGCTGGGAAGGTCTCATCAGGATGACTGACTGAACTAGCTAGCTGGTAAGGTCTCATCAGGATGACTGACTGAACTAGCTAGCTGGGAAGGTCTCATCAGGATGACTGACTGAACTAGCTAGCTAGGAAGGTCTCATCAGGATGACTGACTGAACTAGCTAGCTAGGAAGGTCTCATCAGGATGACTGACTGAACTAGCTAGCTGGGAAGGTCTCATCAGGATGACTGACTAAACTAGCTAGCTGGGAAGGTCTCATCAGGATGACTGACTGAACTAACTAGCTGGGAAGGTCTCATCAGGATGACTGACTGAACTAGCTAGCTGGGAAGGTCTCATCAGGATGACTGACTGAACTAGCTAGCTGGGAAGGTCTCATCAGGATGACTGACTGAACTAGCTAGCTGGGAAGGGCTCATCAGGACGACTGACTGAACTAGCTAGCTGGGAAGGTCTTATCAGGATGACTGACTGAACTAGCTAGCTGGAGAGGTCTCATCAGGATGACTGACTGAACTAGCTAGCTGGGAAGGGCTCATCAGGACGACTGACTGAACTAGCTAGCTGGGGAGGTCTCATCAGGATGACTGACTGAACTAGCTAGCTGGGAAGGTCTCATCAGGATGACTGACTGAACTAGCTAGCTGGGAAGGTCTCATCAGGATGACTGACTGAACTAGCTAGCTGGGAAGGTCTCATCAGGATGACTGACTGAACTAGCTAGCTGGGAAGGTCTCATCAGGATGACTGACTGAACTAGCTAGCTGGGAAGGTCTCATCAGGATGACTGACTGAACTAGCTAGCTGGGAAGGGCTCATCAGGATGACTGACTGAACTAGCTAGCTGGGAAGGTCTCATCAGGACGACTGACTGAACTAGCTGTGAAGGGCTCATCAGGATGAGTGACTAAACTAGCTAGCTGGGAAGGGCTCATCAGGATGACTGACTGAACTAGCTAGCTGGGAAGGTCTCATCAGGATGACTGACTGAACTAGCTAGCTGGGAAGGTCTCATCAGGATGACTGACTGAACTAGCTAGCTGGGAAGGTCTCATCAGGATGACTGACTGAACTAGCTAGCTGGGAAGGCCTCATCAGGATGACTGACTGAACTAGCTAGCTGGGAAGGCCTCATCAGGATGACTGACTGAACTAGCCAGCTGGGAAGGTCTCATCAGGACGACTGACTGAACTAGCCAGCTGGGAAGGTCTCATCAGGACGACTGACTGAACTAGCTAGCTGGGAAGGTCTCATCAGGATGACTGACTGAACTAGCTAGCTGGGAAGGTCTCATCAGGATGACTGACTGAACTAGCTAGCTGGGAAGGTCTCATCAGGATGACTGACTGAACTAGCTAGCTGGGGAGGTCTCATCAGGATGACTGACTGAACTAGCTAGCTGGGAAGGTCTCATTAGGATGACTGACTGAACTAGCTAGCTGGGAAGGGCTCATCAGGATGACTGACTGAACTAGCTAGCTGGGAATGTCTCATCAGGATGACTGACTGAACTAGCTAGCTGGGAAGGTCTCATCAGGATGACTGACTGAACTAGCTAGCTGGGAAGGTCACATTAGGATGACTGACTGAACTAGCTAGCTGGGAAGGTCTCATCAGGTTGACTGACTGAACTAGATGGGAAGGTCTCATCAGGATGACTGACTGAACTAGCTAGCTGGGAAGGTCACATCAGGATGACTGACTGAACTAGCTAGCTGGGAAGGGCTCATCAGGATGACTGACTGAACTAGATGGGAAGATCTCATCAGGATGACTGACTGAACTAGCTAGCTGGGAAGGTCTCATCAGGATGACTGACTGAACTAGCTAGCTGGGAAGGTCTCATCAGGATGACTGACTGAACTAGCTAGCTGGGAAGGTCTCATCAGGATGACTGACTGAACTAGCTGGCTGGGAAGATCTCATCAGGATGACTGACTGAACTAGCTAGCTGGGAAGGTCTCATCAGGATGACTGACTGAACTAGCTAGCTGGAGAGGTCTCATCAGGATGACTGACTGAACTAGCTACCTGGAGAGGTCTCATTAGGATGACTGACTGAACTAGCTAGCTGGGAAGATCTCATCAGGATGACTGACTGAACTAGCTAGCTGGAGAGGTCTCATTAGGATGACTGACTGAACTAGCTAGCTGGGAAGATCTCATCAGGATGACTGACTGAACTAGCTAGCTGGGAAGGTCACATCAGGATGACTGACTGAACTAGCTAGCTGGGAAGGTCTCATCAGGACGACTGACTGAACTAGCTAGCTGGGAAGGTCTCATCAGGATGACTGACTGAACTAGCTAGCTTGGAAGGTCTCATCAGGATGACTGACTGAACTAGCTAGCTGGGAAGGTCTCATCAGGATGACTGACTGAACTAGCTAGCTGGGAAGGGTTCATCAGGATGACTGACTGAACTAGCTAGCTGGGAAGGTCTCATCAGGATGACTGACTGAACTAGCTAGCTGGGAAGGGCTCATCAGGATGACTGACTGAACTAGCTAGCTGGGAAGGTCTCATCAGGATGACTGACTGAACTAGCTAGCTGGGAAGGTCTCATCAGGATGACTGACTGAACTAGCTAGCTGGGAAGGTCTCATCAGGATGACTGACTGAACTAGCTAGCTGGGAAGGGTTCATCAGGATGACTGACTGAACTAGCTAGCTGGGAAGGTCTCATCAGGATGACTGACTGAACTAGCTAGCTGGGAAGGGCTCATCAGGATGACTGACTGAACTAGCTAGCTGGGAAGGTCTCATCAGGATGACTGACTGAACTAGCTAGCTGGGAAGGGCTCATCGGGATGACTGACTGAACTAGCTAGCTGGGGAGGTCTCATCAGGATGACTGACTGAACTAGCTAGCTGGGAAGGGCTCATCGGGATGACTGACTGAACTAGCTAGCTGGGAAGGTCTCATCAGGATGACTGACTGAACTAGCTAGCTGGGAAGGGCTCATCGGGATGACTGACTGAACTAGCTAGCTGGGAAGGTCTCATCAGGATGACTGACTGAACTAGCTAGCTGGGAAGGGCTCATCAGGATGACTGACTGAACTAGCTAGCTGGGAAGGTCTCATCAGGATGACTGACTGAACTAGCTAGCTGGCTAAGGCTCATCAGGATGACTGACTGAACTAGCTAGCTGGGAAGGTCTCATCAGGATGACTGACTCAACTAGCTAGCTGGGAAGGTCTCATCAGGATGACTGACTGAACTAGCTAGCTAGGAATGTCTCATCAGGATGACTGACTCAACTAGCTAGCTGGGAAGGTCTCATCAGGATGACTGACTGGACTAGCTAGCTGGGAAGGTCTCATCGGGATGACTGACTGAACTAGCTAGCTGGGAAGGTCTCATCAGGATGACTGACTGAACTAGCTAGCTGGCTAAGGCTCATCAGGATGACTGACTGAACTAGCTAGCTGGGAAGGTCTCATCAGGATGACTGACTGAACTAGCTAGCTGGGAAGGTCTCATCAGGATGACTGACTCAACTAGCTAGCTGGGAAGGTCTCATCAGGATGACTGACTGAACTAGCTAGCTGGGAAGGTCTCATCAGGATGACTGACTCAACTGACTGAACCAATTCTGTTAGTCTCCACTCGACTCTCGCTGTGCGACATACGTCATCAATTTGGGCACCAGGTGTGTCTGTATTAGAGGTCGACCGATTAATCGGAATTGCCGATTAATTAGGGCCGATTAATTAGAGCCGATTTCAAGTTTTCATAACAATCGGAAATCTGCCTTTTTGGACACCGATTTTTTGTTGTTGTTTTTATTCTTATTTTCTACACCTTTATTTAATCTTTATTTAACTCGTCAAGTCAGTTAAGAACAAATTCTTATTTTCAATGACGGCCTAGGAACGGTGGGTTAACTGCCTTGTTCAGGGGCAGAACGACAGATTTTTACCTTGTCAGCTCAGGGATTCGATCTTGCAACCTTACAGTTAACTAGTCCAACGCTCTAACCACCTGATTACATTGCACTCCACGAGGAGCCTGCCTGTTACGCGAATGCAGTAAGAAGCCAAGGTAAGTTGCTAGCTAGCATTAAACTTATCTTATAAAAAACAAACAATCAATCATAATCACTAGTTATAACTACACATGGTTGATGATATTACTAGTTTATCTAGCATGTTCTGCGTTGCATATAATCGATGCGGTGGCATTCACGAAAAAGGACTGTCGTTGCTCCAACGTGTACCTAACCATAAACATCAATGCCTTTTTTTTAAATCAATACACAAGTATATATTTTTAAACCTGCATATTTAGTTAATATTACCTGCTAACATGAATTTATTTTAACTTGGATAATGGTGTCACTTCTCTTGCAACAGAGTCAGGGTATATGCAGCAGTTTGGGACGCCTGGCTCGTTGCAAACTGTGAAGACTATTTCTTCCTAACAAAGACAGCCAACTTCGCCAAACGGGGGGATGATTTAACAAAAGCGCATTAGCGGAAAAAACTAAATCGTTGCACAAATCGACTGTACCTAACCATAAACATCAATGCCTTTCTTAAAATCAATACACAGAAGTATATATTTTTAAAGCTGCATATTTAGCTAAAAGAAATCCAGGTTAGCAGGCAATATTAACCAGGTGAAATTGTGTCACTTCTCTTGCGTTCATTGCACGCAGAGTCAGGGTATATGCAACAGTTTGGGCCGCCTGGCTCTTTGCGAACTAATTTGCCAGAATTTTTCGTAATTATGAAATAACATTGAAGGCTGTGCAATGTAACAGGAATATTTAGACTTATGGATGCCACCCGTTAGATAAAATACGGAACGGTTCCGTATTTCACTGAAAGAGTTTTGTTTTCGAGATGATAATTTCCGGATTCGGCCATATTAATGACCTAAGGCTCGTATTTCTGTGTGTTATTATGTTATAATTAAGTCTATGATTTGATAGAGCAGTCTGACTGAGCGATGGTAGGCACCAGCAGGCTCGTAAGCATTCATTCAAACAGCACTTTCCTGCGTTTTGCCAGCAGCTCGTCGCTGTGCTTCAAGCATTGCCCTGTTTATGACTTCAAGCCTATCAACTCCCGAGATTAGGCTGGTGTAACTGATGTGAAATGGCTAGCTAGTTTTACATCGGTTACACCAGCCTAATCTCGGGAGTTGATACGTTCTGACCTTAGTTCCTTTTTTATGTCTTTATTTTAGTTTGGTCAGGGCATGAGTTGGGGTGGGCATTCTATGTTTTTCTATGTTTTGTTCTGTAGGTAATTTTCTATGTGTTTGGCCTAGTATGGTTCTCAATCAGAGGCAGATGTCAGTCGTTGTCTCTGATTGGGAGCCATATTTAGGTAGCTTGTTTTCTATTGTGTTTTGTGGGTGATTGTTTCCTGTTTTGTGTTTTCACCTTTCAGGACTGTTTTGTTTTTTCGTTTGTTACATTCTCTTATTTTGTATTTTCTTAGTGTTCAGTTATAATAAATTAATATGGACACTTACCACGCTGCGTATTGGTCCGATTCTTGCTACTCCTCGTCTGAAGAGGAGGAAAATCGTTACAAATAGTCCGATAATTCCTATAATAACTACAACCTAAAAGTTCTTACCTGGGAATATTGAAGACTCATGTTAAAAGGAACCACCAGCTTTCATATGTTCTCATGTTCTGAGCAAGGAACTTAAACGTTAGCTTTCTTACATGGCACATATTGCACTTTTACTTTCTTCTCCAACACTTTGTTTTTGCATTATTTAAACCAAATTGAACATGGACCATTATTTATTTGAGGCTAAATTGATTTTATTGATGTATTATATTAAGTTAAAATAAGTGTTCATTCAGTATTGTTGTAATTTTCATTATTACAAATAATGTAAAAAAAATCGGCCGATTAATCGGTATCGTCTTTTTTTGGTCCTCCAATAATCGGTATCGGTATTGAAAAATCATAATCGGTCGACCACTAGTCTGTATAGCCTCTTCCATTTTGGTGTGCGTCCCAAATGGCACCCTATTCCCTATATCAAATGGCAGCCTATTCCATATATCAAATGGCACTCTATTCCCTATATCAAATGGCACCCTATTCCCTATATCAAATGGCACTCTATTCCCTATATCAAATGGCACCCTATTCCCTATATCAAATGGCACCCTATTCCCTATATCAAATGGCACTCTATTCCCTATATCAAATGGCACTCTATTCCCTATATCAAATGGCATCCTATTCCTTATATCAAATGGCACTCTATTCCCTATATCAAATGGCATCCTATTCCTTATATCAAATGGCACTCTATTCCCTATATCAAATGGCACCCTATTCCCTATATCAAATGGCACCCTATTCCCTATATCATATGGCACCCTATTCCCTATATAAAATGGCCCCCCAAAATCTATATAGTGCAGTACTGGTTCGTTTTTACCAACCAACCTCATGTAATGTTTCTCCTGACATGACCTCATCAACCATTACACTGTGTGTAGTATACTGTACCACCATAATGCCTGTTTCTTCTCTGCACATCAACAATGTGGAATTGTTTGAAGTGAATTGATCGAGTGTTTCACCTGGCGCTATGTAGCATGTCAGAGGAAGCCAATATCACGATGATTGATATAACCTTGTACACAACATTGTGTTGGACATTTCTCTTTCATTCTTGTGGTTAAATGAAAGTGAAAGGTGGTTGTTTTATTTCAGAAGATGAGACGTTTCTAGTTCCGCTTAACTCCATAGTCATATCCATCCCATAATTGTAAGTCAGGTGACTCCAATTTACAAATGTGATTTTATTTAGACCGCTTTACAACTGAGGTCTGTAATTAAATCTAAGTACAGCCGTTCCAGAGGTCTGCTAGAGGAGAGGGGGGTCTGCTAGAGGAGAGGGGGGTCTGCTAGAGGAGAGGGGGGTCTGCTAGAGGAGAGGGGGGTCTGCTAGAGGAGAGGGGGGTCTGCTAGAGGAGAGGGGGGTCTGTTGGTGGAGAGTGGGATCTGTTAGAGGAGAGGGGGGTATGTTAAAGGGGAGGGGGGTCTGCTAGAGGAGAGGGGGGTCTGCTAGAGGAGAGGGGGGTCTGCTAGAGGAGAGGGGGGTCTGCTAGAGGAGAGGGGGGTCTGCTAGAGGAGAGGGGGGTCTGTTGGTGGAGAGTGGGATCTGTTAGAGGAGAGGGGGGTATGTTAAAGGGGAGGTATGTTAAAGGAGAGGGGGGGTGTGTTAGAGGAGAGGGGGGTCAGTTAGTGGAAAGGGGGGGTCTGCTAGTGGAAAGGGGCTCTGTTAGTGGAAAGGGGGTCTGTTAGAGGAGAGGGGGTCAGTTAGTGGAAAGGGGGGGTCTGTTAGAGGAGAGGGGGTCAGTTAGTGGAAAGGGGGGGTCTGTTAGAGGAGAGGGGGTCAGTTAGTGGAAAGGGGGGGTCTGTTAGTGGAAATGGGCTCTGTTAGTGGAAAGGGGGTCTGTTAGAGGAGAGGGCGGTTAGTTAGTGGAAAGAGGGGGTCTGTTAGTGGAAAGGGGCTCTGTTAGAGTGTGTGGCTTGTCATCAGGCAGACAGACAGATGGGTTTAGGGAAGTATCTGGGGACAGTAGTGCTGCTGCTGCTCAGTGTGACTCTGTGATGTTTTGGCTAGGTGCCTCGAGACAGCAGTTGCCATAAACAAATACTGCTGAAAGCTACTGGCCCCAACCCAGCTGAACCTCAGCTCAGACTGTCTCTGTCCAAGACAGTGTGGAGGGAGTTGTGTGGTTCTATGGTTGAGAGGAATGAGGCAAAAGAAACGGCAAATAAGTCTGGCTACACAACCGATTGGCAAAACATACAGCAAATTGACAAATAATGTGACTAAACTGAACAAAAAGAAGAAGAAACTACACTATAAAACAAAGATAAATGATATAAAGAATGATCGTAAAAAGCTTTGGAGCACTTTAAATGACATTTGTGGCAAAAAGGCAAACTCAGCTCCATCATTTATTGAAATAGATGGCTCATTCATCACAAATCCCACTGATATTGCCAACTACTTTAATGATTTTTTTCATCGGCAAGATTAGCAACAAACGGCAACATTTTTTATTTTTTATTTTATTTAACTAGGCAAGTCATTTAAGAACAAATTCTTATTTTCAATGACGGCCTAGGAACAGTGGGTTAACTGCCTTGTTCAGGGGCAGAACGACAGATTTTTACCTTGTCAGCTCGGGGATTCAATCTTGCAACCTTTCGGTTACTAGTCCAACGCTCTAACCACTCGGCTACCTGCCGCCCTCTTACAGACCCCCTCTCCACATTACACATCCAAGTATAACTGACCAAATTATGAAAGACAAACATTGTAATTTTGAATTATGAAAAGTGAGTGTGGAAGAGGTGAAACAATTATTGCTGTCTATTAACATTGAGAAGTCACCTAGGTCTGACAACTTGGATGGAAAATGACTGAGAATAATAGCGGACGATATTGCCACTCCTATTTAACACATCTTCAATCTAAGCCTATTCGAAAGTGTGTGCCCTCAGGCCTGGAGGGAAGCAAAAAGTAATTCCGCTACTCAAGAATAGTAAAGCCCCCTTTAGTGCTCAATTAGCCGACCAATCAGCCTGTTACCAACCCTTAGTAATCTTTTGTGAAAAAAAATTGTGTTTGACCAGATACAATGATATTTTACAGTAAACTATTTGACTACTTTCAGCACGCTTATAGGGAAGGACATTCAACATGCATGACACTAGCACAAATGACTGATGATTGGCTGAGAGAAATTTATAATAAAATATTGTGGGGGCTGTTTTGTTAGACTTTAGTGCGGCTTTTGACATTATCGATCATAGTCTGCTGCCCGAAAAACGTATGTTTTATGCCTTTACACGTCCTGCTATAATGTGGATAAAGAGTTACCTGTCTAACAGAACACAGAGTGTGTTCTTTAATGGAAACCTCTCCAACATAATCCAGGTAGAATCAGGCATTCCCCAGGGAAGCTGTCTAGGCCCCTTACTTTTTTCAATCTTTACTAATGACATGCCACTGGCTTAGAGTAGTGTATCTATGTATACGGATGACTCAACATGTCAGCTACTACAGCAAGTGAAATCACTGCAACACTTAATTTTCTCAATAGGGGGGCGCTGTTTTCACTTTGTAAAAAATCGTTCCCAAATTAAACTGCCTCGTACTCAATTCTTGCTTGTACAATATGCATATTATTATTACTATTGGATAGAAAACACTCTCTAGTTTCTAAAACCGTTTGAATTATATCTGTGAGTGAAACAGAACTCATTTTGCAGCAAACTTCCTGTCAGGAACTGAAAAATCTGAAATCGGGGGCTCTGTTCCAGGGCCATCCTATTAATTTGCATGAAATCTATGGGTCTACATGCACTGCATACGCCTTCCACTAGATGTCAATAGGCAGTGAGAGGTGGAATGGGGTGTATAGCTTTATCTGAGGCCGAATAAGACCTCTTGGAATGACGAGACCAGTCTTTTCACCGTTCAGCTTGGCGCGAGAAGGACCTCTGGATTGCGTTCTGAAAAGCTTTCGTTATAGACGTTAGATATCTCCGGCTCTGATTTTATTTGATATATGTGTTAAAAACATCATAAAGTAGTTATTTTAAACCGACTTATATCAGTTTATATCAGTTTATTGCGATTTTCGGTATTTTCTTTGTTTTGCGTTATGGTGAGTTGGACACTCCTGCGCCACATGGCTAGCTTTGGTAGCTAATTCGACAGATGAAGACGACATTCTACAACCGAACAACGATTATTCTGGACAAAGGACACCTTGTACAAGATTCTGATGGAAGCTCATCAAATAGTAGGAACCATTTATGATGTTATTTCGTATTTCTGTCAAATGTTTAGACGTATATTCCGCCCTGATTTTGGGCGCTGTCTCGCTATAACGTAAGCTGTATGTCGTACTAAAGTTATTTTAAAAAATCTAACACAGCGGTTGCATTAAGAACTAATGTATCTTTCATTTGCTGTCCAACATGTATTTTTTAGTAAAGTTTATGATTAGTTATTTGATTAGATTAGGTGCCTCTCCAAGATTTCTCCGGACAATATTTCTGCATTTTGACTACGTATTCACATTGTAAAACCACGATTTGTGCCGCTAAATATGCACATTTTCGAACAAACCATATATGTATTGTGTAATATGATGTTATAGGACTGTCATCTGATGAAGTTTGTGAAGGTTAGTGAAAAAATGTATATCTTTTGCTGGTTTATTCGCTATCGCTAACGTTGCGTTGAATGAATGCGGTTGTGTGGTTGGCTATTGTAGTAAGCTAATATAATGCTATATTGTGTTTACGCTGTAAAACACTTAAAAAATCTGAAATATTGGCTGGATTCACAAGATGTTTGTCTTTCATTTGCTGTACACCATGTATTTTTCATAAATGTTTTATGATGAGTATTTAGGTATTTCACGTTGGTCTCTGTAGTTATTCTAGCTGCTTTGGTGAGATTTGTGATGGTGGCTGCAATGTAAAACTATGATTTATACCTGAAATATGCACATTTTTCGAACAAAACATATGCTATACAATAAATATATTATAAGACTGTCATCTGATGAAGTTGTTTCTTGGTTAGTGACTATTTATATCTTTATTTGGTCGAATTTGTGATAGCTACCTATGCGGTAAAAAAATGGTGAAAATATGCAGTTGAGTCTTTTGCTATCGTGGTTAGCTAATAGAAATACATATTGTGTTTTCGCTGTAAAACATTTTTAAAATCGGAAATGATGGCTGGATTCACAAGATGTGTATCTTTCATCTGGTGTCTTGGACTTGTGATTTCATGATATTTAGATGCTAGTATTTACTTGTGGCGCTATGCTAGGCTATGCTAGTCAGCTTTTTTACTGATGAGGGTGCTCCCGGATCCGGGATTGTAGTAGAAGTAGAAGTTAACAAATAGCTGCCGTCAGTTTCATAATGGGTGGCAAGAAATATTTTAAAAAACTAAAGCATCTCACAAGTCATTCACTGAAACCTAAACTTAAACTAAATCTTGTACTGAATAATGTGGAAACTGAGCAAGTTGAGGTGACTAAACTGCTTGGAGTAACCCTGGATTGTAAACTGTCATGGTCCAAACATGCTGATGCAATAGCAGCTAAGATGGGGAGAAGTATGTCCATAATAAAGTGCTACTCTGCCTTCTTAACAACACAATCAACAAGGCAGGTCCTACAGGCCCTAGTTTCTACCTTCTTAACAACACTATCAACAAGGCAGGCCCTACAGGCCCTAGTTTTGTCGCACCTGGACTACTGTTCAGTCGTGTGGTCAGGTTCCACAAAGAGGGATTGAGGAGAATTACAGTTGGCTCAGAACAGGTTAGCACGGCTGGCCCTTGGATGTACACAGAGAGATAACATGAATAATATACAGGACATGTCAATCTCTCCTGGCTCAAAGTAGAGGAGAGATTGACTTCATTACTACTTGTTTTTGTAAGAAGTGTTCACCTGCTGAATGTACCAAGCTGTCTGTTTAAACTACTAGCACACAGCTCAGACACCCATGCATATCCCACAAGACATGCCACCAGAGCTGTCTGTTTAAACTACTAGCACACAGCTCAGACACCCATGCATACCCCACAAGACATTGCCACCAGAACAGTTCCACCAACATGAACACAGAACCCCTGAGAGCACAGTGATCTGTAGCCCGTCGTCATGGCAGCCATGGAACTAATGAGGAGGATAGGTTAGGTCTTTCCCAGAGGCTGAGGATCTGCTTCCCAAATCGTTCCCTATTCCCTACATTCCACTGATTTTGACCAGATCCAACATAGTGCACTATATTAAAGCGAATAGGGCTCTGGTCAAAAGTAGTGCACTATATAGGGAATAGGGTGCCATTTGTGAATCCTCCTCAGTCGGGGTGTAATTTACAGTGATGGCTGTGGTCATGGGAGGCACTTGTTGCCTGAAGAGCCCTCAGTGTGTCGGCCATTGATCCACAGGGTGGGGCGTAGAGGAGAGCACTCAGGCTTACAGACACCAACTAGTGTGAAACTAAGGAGATACATATTAGTATGCCGATGGTGGTGTGTGGAACCAAAGGACTAAAGAAAGGTTTACTATGAAACATCAACACAACAGAACTTTCACTGAGCAGTCTGTCTCCATGGGGACTGGTCCATCACACAGTCTGTCTCCATGGGGACTGGTACATCTCACAGTCTGTCTCTATGGGGACTGGTCCATCTCACAGTCTGTCTCCATGGGGACTGGTCCATCTCACAGTCTGTCTCCATGGGGACTGGTCCATCTCACAGTCTGTCTCCATGGGGACTGGTCCATCTCACAGTCTGTCTCCATGGGGACTGGTCCATCACACAGTCTGTCTCCATGGGGACTGGTCCATCTCACAGTCTGTCTCCATGGGGACTGGTCCATCTCACAGTCTGTCTCCATGGGGACTGGTACATCACACAGTCTGTCTCTATGGAGAATGGTCCATCTCACAGTCTGTCTCTATGGGTACTGGTCCATCTCACAGTCTGTCTCTATGGGTACTGGTCCATCTCACAGTCTGTCTCCATGGGGACTGGTCCATCACACAGTCTGTCTCTATGGGGACTGGTACATCTCACAATCTGTCTCTATGGGTACTGGTCCATCTCACAGTCTGTCTCTATGGGTACTGGTCCATCACACAGTCTGTCTCTATGGGGACTGGTCCATCTCACAGTCTGTCTCTATGGGGACTGGTCCATCTCACAGTCTGTCTCTATGGGGACTGGTCCGTCTCCATGGGGACTGGTACATCTCACAGTCTGTCTCTATGGGTACTGGTCCATCTCACAGTCTGTCTCCATGGGGACTGGTCCATCACACAGTCTGTCTCTATGGGGACTGGTACATCTCACAGTCTGTCTCTATGGGTACTGGTCCATCTCACAGTCTGTCTCTATGGGGACTGGTCCGTCTCCATGGGGACTGGTACATCTCACAGTCTGTCTCTATGGGTACTGGTCCATCTCACAGTCTGTCTCCATGGGGACTGGTCCATCTCACAGTCTGTCTCTATGGAGACTGGTCCATCTCACAGTCTGTCTCTATGGGGACTGGTCCATCTCACAGTCTGTCTCTATGGGGACTGGTCCATCTCACAGTCTGTCTCTATGGGGACTGGTCCATCTCACAGTCTGTCTCTATGGGGACTGGTACATCTCACAGTCTGTCTCTATGGGGACTGGTACATCTCACAGTCTGTCTCCTTGGGGACTGGTACATCTCACAGTCTGTCTCTATGGGGACTGGTACATCTCACAGTCTGTCTCTATGGGTACTGGTCCATCTCACAGTCTGTCTCTATGGGTACTGGTCCATCACACAGTCTGTCTCTATGGGGACTGGTCCATCTCACAGTCTGTCTCTATGGGGACTGGTCCATCACACAGTCTGTCTCTATGGGGACTGGTACATCTCACAGTCTGTCTCCATGGGGACTGGTCCATCTCACAGTCTGTCTCCATGGGGACTGGTACATCTCACAGTCTGTCTCCATGGGGACTGGTCCATCTCACAGTCTGTCTCTATGGGGACTGGTCCATCTCACAGTCTGTCTCCATGGGGACTGGTCCATCTCACAGTCTGTCTCCATGGGGACTGGTCCATCTCACAGTCTGTCTCCATGGGGACTGGTCCATCTCACAGTCTGTCTCCATGGGGACTGGTCCATCACACAGTCTGTCTCCATGGGGACTGGTCCATCTCACAGTCTGTCTCCATGGGGACTGGTCCATCTCACAGTCTGTCTCTATGGGTACTGGTCCATCTCACAGTCTGTCTCTATGGGGACTGGTCCATCTCACAGTCTGTCTCCATGGGGACTGGTCCATCACACAGTCTGTCTCTATGGGGACTGGTCCATCTCACAGTCTGTCTCCATGGGGACTGGTACATCACACAGTCTGTCTCTATGGGGACTGGTCCATCTCACAGTCTGTCTCTATGGGGACTGGTCCATCTCACAGTCTGTCTCCATGGGGACTGGTCCATCTCACAGTCTGTCTCCATGGGGACTGGTCCATCACACAGTCTGTCTCTATGGGGACTGGTCCATCTCACAGTCTGTCTCTATGGGGACTGGTCCATCTCACAGTCTGTCTCTATGGGGACTGGTCCATCACACAGTCTGTCTCTATGGGGACTGGTACATCTCACAGTCTGTCTCTATGGGGACTGGTCCATCACACAGTCTGTCTCTATGGGTACTGGTCCATCACACAGTCTGTCTCCATGGGGACTGGTCCATCACACAGTCTGTCTCTATGGGGACTGGTACATCTCACAGTCTGTCTCTATGGGGACTGGTCCATCACACAGTCTGTCTCTATGGGTACTGGTCCATCTCACAGTCTGTCTCTATGGGGACTGGTCCATCACACAGTCTGTCTCTATGGGTACTGGTCCATCTCACAGTCTGTCTCCTTGGGGACTGGTCCATCACACAGTCTGTCTCTATGGGGACTGGTACATCTCACAGTCTGTCTCCATGGGGACTGGTCCATCACACAGTCTGTCTCCATGGGGACTGGTCCATCTCACAGTCTGTCTCCATGGGGACTGGTCCATCTCACAGTCTGTCTCTATGGGGACTGGTCCATCACACAGTCTGTCTCCATGGGGACTGGTCCATCACACAGTCTGTCTCCATGGGGACTGGTCCATCACACAGTCTGTCTCCATGGGGACTGGTCCATCTCACAGTCTGTCTCCATGGGGACTGGTCCATCACACAGTCTGTCTCTATGGGTACTGGTCCATCACACAGTCTGTCTCCATGGGGACTGGTCCATCACACAGTCTGTCTCTATGGGGACTGGTACATCTCACAGTCTGTCTCCATGGGGACTGGTCCATCACACAGTCTGTCTCTATGGGGACTGGTACATCTCACAGTCTGTCTCCATGGGGACTGGTCCATCACACAGTATGTCTCCATGGGGACTGGTCCATCACACAGTCTGTCTCTATGGGTACTGGTCCATCTCACAGTCTGTCTCTATGGGTACTGGTCCATCTCACAGTCTGTCTCTATGGGGACTGGTCCATCACAAAGTCTGTCTCTATGGGGACTGGTCCATCACACAGTCTGTCTCTATGGGGACTGGTACATCACACAGTCTGTCTCTATGGGTACTGGTCCATCACACAGTCTGTCTCTATGGGTACTGGTCCATCTCACAGTCTGTCTCTATGGGTACTGGTCCATCTCACAGTCTGTCTCTATGGGTACTGGTACATCTCACAGTCTGTCTCTATGGGTACTGGTCCATCTCACAGTCTGTCTCTATGGGTACTGGTACATCTCACAGTCTGTCTCTATGGGTACTGGTCCATCTCACAGTCTGTCTCTATGGGTACTGGTCCATCTCACAGTCTGTCTCTATGGGTACTGGTCCATCTCACAGTCTGTCTCTATGGGGACTGGTCCATCTCACAGTCTGTCTCTATGGGGACTGGTACATCTCACAGTCTGTCTCTATGGGGACTGCTCCATCTCATAGTCGCTTAGTAGCTTTAAAGAACACAAATAACCTGTCTGGTTTTAACTTCAGACTTCTCACCCGACTGTGGCTTATTTGATTTGTCGACCAGTCAAGTGTACAGGAGGGAACTCTGGGGCCATTACAAGAGGATTTCACAGCGGATCAAAGGGATCCATGCTGAGCCTAATTAACCTGACGGAAAGCCCTGTGTGAGCTGAGGAGGCGCTGCCTAGGAGGCCCCTGGGACAGTGCACGTCTGCCTTGGCGCCTCATTGCCTCAGTGTGTGCCTCAGCCCCTGGGACAGTGCACGTCTGCCTCAGTTCCCCGACCTGATAGTAACCTAACCTTACCGTACTGCAGCTGAGACAAACTGGATAGGGTGTAACACATTGATATATGATATACCTTTTGAAACCGCAGTCGTGTGCTGGTCTCGTATTTTACATTTAGTCATGTCTCTTTTCAGTCTAAACGTTAATGATGAATGTTTCTTGGGGAAGCGGACGTCGTTACGGATGACTACACTTGTCATTAGACCATTTGTCCAGGTTCTTGAAGAAGTGAACTGAGCTCAGCTAGGAAAGCTGTGCCAAACATCAAAATATTTCTAAAACCACAGGAAATAGTTCCCTGAAACTTAAAATAAGCAAAGGAAATGCCAGAGGATGGACAAGAGAATGCCAGTTGGATATAGACTGATACAAATCACTGAGAGATGAAAAACACCAAGAAACGAGTCCCCTGAAAATGTCAAATGAGCACATTAAACTAACA
Source organism: Salvelinus namaycush (assembly GCF_016432855.1). Lineage (NCBI taxonomy): Eukaryota > Metazoa > Chordata > Actinopteri > Salmoniformes > Salmonidae > Salvelinus > Salvelinus namaycush. Next base: position 49,174,022 of record NC_052316.1, on the reverse strand, counting down.
TATCACACTAAACTAACATATCACACTAAACTAACATATCACACTAAACTATAAACTAACATATCACACTAAACTAACATGTCACACTAAACTAACATGTCCCACTAAACTAACATGTCACACTAAACTAACATATCACACTAAACTAACATATCACACTAAACTAACATATCACACTAAACTAACATATCACACTAAACTATAAACTAACATATCACACTAAACTAACATGTCACACTAAACTAACATGTCCCACTAAACTAACATGTCACACTAAACTAACATATCACACTAAACTAACATATCACACTAAACTAACATATCACACTAAACTAACATATCACACTAAACTAACATGTCCCACTAAACTAACATGTCCCACTAAACTAACATATCACACTAAACTAACATATCACACTAAACTAACATATCACACTAAACTAACATATCACACTAAACTAACATGTCACACTAAACTAACATGTCACACTAAACTAACATATCCCATTAAACTAACATGTCACACTAAACTAACATGTCACACTAAACTAACATATCACACTAAACTAACATGTCCCACTAAACTAACATGTCCCACTAAACTAACATATCACACTAAACTAACATGTCACACTAAACTAACATGTCACACTAAACTAACATGTCCCACTAAACTAACATATCACACTAAACTAACATATCACACTAAACAACATGTCACACTAAACTAACATGTCACACTAAACTAACATATCACACTAAACTAACATGTCACACTAAACTAACATATCACACTAAACTAACATATCACACTAAACTAACATATCACACTAAACTAACATATCACACTAAACTAACATATCACACTAAACTAACATATCACACTAAACTAACATGTCACACTAAACTAACGTGCCAGTTTAGAGTTTTTGGAGATAAATCCAGCCTTGTGGAGAAAACATGTTTTTCTGTCCAACGACTGCCGTTATTCACTTGTCGTCTGGTCTTGGTGATCAGACGACATTATTAGTGTTTTGGTCTGGTCTTGGTAATCAGATGACATTATTAGTGTTTTGGTCTGGTCTTGGTCTGGTCAGATGACATTATTAGTGTTTTGGTCTGGTCTTGGTAATCAGATGACATTATTAGTGTTTTGGTCTGGTCTTGGTGATCAGATGACATTATTAGTGTTTTGGTCTGGTCTTGGTGATCAGATGACATTATTAGTGTTTTGGTCTGGTCTTGATAATCAGATGACATTATTAGGGTTTTGGTCTGGTCTTGATAATCAGATGACATTATTAGTGTTTTGGTCTGGTCTTGGTGATCAGATGACATTATTAGTGTTTTGGTCTGGTCTTGATAATCAGATGACATTATTAGTGTTTTGGTCTGGTCTTGGTAATCAGACGACATTATTAGTGTTTTGGTCTGGTCTTGGTCTGGTCAGATGACATTATTAGTGTTTTGGTCTGGTCTTGGTCTGGTCAGATGACATTATTAGTGTTTTGGTCTGGTCTTGGTCTGGTCAGACATTACATTACATTTACATTTAAGTCATTTAGCAGACGCTCTTATCCAGAGCGACTTACAAGTACATACATTCATACTTTTTTTTTTGTACTGGCCCCCCGTGGGAACATTATTAGTGTTTTGGTCTGGTCTTGGTGATCACATGACATTATTAGTGTTTTGGTCTGGTCTTGGTGATCAGACGACATTATTAGTGTTTTGGTCTGGTCTTGGTGATCACATGACATTATTAGTGTGTTGGTCTGGTCTTGGTAATCAGATTACATTATTAGTGTGTTGGTCTGGTCTTGGTCTGGTCAGATTACATTATTAGTGTTTTGGTCTGGTCTTGGTGATCACATGACATTATTAGTGTGTTGGTCTGGTCTTGGTGATCACATGACATTATTAGTGTGTTGGTCTGGTCTTGGTGATCACATGACATTATTAGTGTGTTGGTCTGGTCTTGATAATCAGATGACATTATTAGGGTTTTGGTCTGGTCTTGGTGATCAGATGACATTATTAGTGTTTTGGTCTGGTCTTGGTGATCAGATGACATTATTAGTGTGTTGGTCTGGTCTTGGTGATCACATGACATTATTAGTGTGTTGGTCTGGTCTTGATAATCAGATGACATTATTAGGGTTTTGGTCTGGTCTTGGTGATCAGATGACATTATTAGTGTTTTGGTCTGGTCTTGGTGATCACATGACATTATTAGTGTGTTGGTCTGGTCTTGGTGGTCACATGACATTATTAGTGTTTTGGTCTGGTCTTGGTGATCACATGACATTATTAGTGTTTTGGTCTGGTCTTGGTGATCAGATGACATTATTAGTGTTTTGGTCTGGTCTTGGTGATCACATGACATTATTAGTGTTTTGGTCTGGTCTTGGTGATCAGATGACATTATTAGTGTTTTGGTCTGGTCTTGGTGATCACATGACATTATTAGTGTTTTGGTCTGGTCTTGGTGATCAGATGACATTATTAGTGTTTTGGTCTGGTCTTGGTGATCACATGACATTATTAGTGTGTTGGTCTGGTCTTGGTGGTCACATGACATTATTAGTGTTTTGGTCTGGTCTTGGTGATCAGATGACATTATTAGTGTTTTGGTCTGGTCTTGGTGATCAGATGACATTATTAGTGTTTTGGTCTGGTCTTGGTGATCAGATGACATTATTAGTGTGTTGGTCTGGTCTTGGTGATCACATGACATTATTAGTGTGTTGGTCTGGTCTTGATAATCAGATGACATTATTAGTGTTTTGGTCTGGTCTTGGTGATCAGATGACATTATTAGTGTTTTGGTCTGGTCTTGGTGATCACATGACATTATTAGTGTGTTGGTCTGGTCTTGGTGATCACATGACATTATTAGTGTGTTGGTCTGGTCTTGGTAATCAGATGACATTATTAGTGTTTTGGTCTGGTCTTGGTGATCAGATGACATTATTAGTGTGTTGGTCTGGTCTTGGTGATCACATGACATTATTAGTGTGTTGGTCTGGTCTTGGTAATCAGATGACATTATTAGTGTTTTGGTCTGGTCTTGGTGATCAGATGACATTATTAGTGTGTTGGTCTGGTCTTGGTGATCACATGACATTATTAGTGTTTTGGTCTGGTCTTGGTGATCAGATTACATTATTAGTGTTTTGGTCTGGTCTTGGTGATCACATGACATTATTAGTGTGTTGGTCTGGTCTTGGTGATCACATGACATTATTAGTGTGTTGGTCTGGTCTTGGTGATCACATGACATTATTAGTGTGTTGGTCTGGTCTTGGTGATCACATGACATTATTAGTGTGTTGGTCTGGTCTTGGTGATCACATGACATTATTAGGGTTTTGGTCTGGTCTTGGTGATCAGATGACATTATTAGTGTGTTGGTCTGGTCTTGGTGATCAGATGACATTATTAGTGTGTTGGTCTGGTCTTGGTGATCACATGACATTATTAGGGTTTTGGTCTGGTCTTGGTAATCAGATGACATTATTAGTGTGTTGGTCTGGTCTTGGTGATCACATGACATTATTAGTGTGTTGGTCTGGTCTTGGTGATCACATGACATTATTAGGGTTTTGGTCTGGTCTTGGTGGTCACATGACATTATTAGTGTGTTGGTCTGGTCTTGGTGGTCACATGACATTGATGTTGTAGAGAATACTGTGCATCTTTTAGATCTTTTCAAATTAAGAGTTTACTCAAAGCACCGTTGATTACCATATTATTACCATATTATTACCATATTGTTTATGGAGACCTTTACTTTTCCCTGGGAGGACTTGGATTGTGTCACAAATGGCACCCTATTCCCTATATAGTGCACTATAAAAGCCCTATATAGTGCACTAAAAAAGCCCTATATAGTACACTATAAAAGCCCTATATAGTACAGTATAAAAGCCCTATATAGTGCACTATAAAAACCCTATATATTACAGTAGAAAAGCCCTATATAGTGCACTAAAAAAGCCCTATATAGTACACTATAAAAGCCCTATATAGTACAGTATAAAAGCCCTATATAGTGCACTATAAAAGCCCTATATAGTACAGTATAAAAGCCCTATATAGTGCACGATAAAAGCCCTATATAGTGCACTATAAAAGCCCTATATAGTACAGTATAAAAGCCATATTCAGTGCACTATAAAAGCCCTATATAGTACAGTATAAAAGCCATATTCAGTGCACTATAAAAGCCTTATATAGTGCAGTATAAATGCCCTATATAGTGCACTATTAAAGCCCTATATAGTGCACTAAATAGGAAGCAGGGTACCATTTGTGACACCTCCAGATTTTGATCTAGGTAAAGACACCCCGTTGTTTATGAGAGTACAACAAGCCCATAACATGGTTTATGAGAGTACAACAAGCCCATAACATGGTTTATGAGTGTACAACAAGCCCATAACATGGTTTATGAGAGTACAACAAGCCCATAACATGGTTTATGAGAGTACAACAAGCCCATAACATGGTTTATGAGAGTACAACAAGCCCATAACATGGTTTATGAGAGTACAACAAGCCCATAACATGGTTTATGAGAGTACAACAAGCCCATAACATGGTTTATGAGAGTACAACAAGCCCATAACATGGTTTATGAGAGTACAACAAGCCCATAACATGGTTTATGAGAGTACAACAAGCCCATAACATGGTTTATGAGAGTACAACAAGCCCATAACATGGTTTATGAGAGTACAACAAGCCCGTAACATGGTTTATGAGAGTACAACAAGCCCGTAACATGGTTTATGAGAGTACAACAAGCCCATAACATGGTTTATGAGAGTACAACAAGCCCATAACATGGTTTATGAGAGTACAACAAGCCCATAACATGGTTTATGAGAGTACAACAAGCCCGTAACATGGTTTATGAGAGTACAACAAGCCCATAACATGGTTTATGAGAGTACAACAAGCCCATAACATGGTTTATGAGAGTACAACAAGCCCGTAACATGGTTTATGAGAGTACAACAAGCCCATAACATGGTTTATGAGAGTACAACAAGCCCATAACATGGTTTATGAGAGTACAACAAGCCCATAACATGGTTTATGAGAGTACAACAAGCCCATAACATGGTTTATGAGTGTACAACAAGCCCATAACATGGTTTATGAGAGTACAACAAGCCCATAACATGGTTTATGAGAGTACAACAAGCCCATAACATGGTTTATGAGAGTACAACAAGCCCGTAACATGGTTTATGAGAGTACAACAAGCCCATAACATGGTTTATGAGAGTACAACAAGCCCATAACATGGTTTATGAGAGTACAACAAGCCCATAACATGGTTTATGAGAGTACAACAAGCCCATAACATGGTTTATGAACGTACAACAAGCCCATAACATGGTTTATGAGAGTACAACAAGCCCATAACATGGTTTATGAGTGTACAACAAGCCCATTGGCTGCTAGAGAAAGAAACAAGACATGGGAATAATATCCCAAAGGTTTTTTTCTGTGAAATAATAACAGAGTTTATATTTTTCAATGTTGGTGATACTTGCTGAGAGCCAATAACGATGCACGTACTCCACTCCCCCTCTCAGAATGACTAGGCCTACACATCCCCTGTTTCACCTGTTACTAGTGGTGTCTGAATAAACCTCTCAGAATGACTAGACCTACACATCCCCTGTTTCACCTGTTACTAGTGGTGTCTGAATAAACCTCTCAGAATGACTAGACCTACACATCCCCTGTTTCACCTGTTACTAGCGGTGTCTGAATAAACCTCTCAGAATGACTAGACCTACACATCCCCTGTTTCACCTGTTACTAGTGGTGTCTGAATAAACAATGTCTGTATCTGTCAAATCTTAAGATTTGTTATAAATAAACCCATAGGTTCAAGATCAGCTTTCACTTTAACAAAGGGCTGATATTAAAGTGGTACAGTCCGGTAATAAATAGCGCGGGGGGGGGGGGGGGGGGGGGGGGGTAACGCCGTACTGGTAAAACGGGAATCTATCACAATAATGAAAACAAAACGTCCAGAAAACTGTGGGCTACGGCACCACGGAATGGACTTGACAACGGGTGGTATAACCTACGCTCAAATATGCGATGTGGTTTCGACGAGAACACTGACATTTTGCCAAGGCAGAGATGAGTGGCTGAAACTGTGACAGGGGGACTATGACTACGCCCACAGAGATCCTATGGAATTCATAGGGATTATATATGTAATTATATGATTAAGAGCGTTCACACACAGGAGGTTCATACAGGAGGTTCATACAGGAGGTCCACACAGGAGGTCCACACAGGAGGTCCACACAGGAGGTCCACACAGGAGGTCCATACAGGAGGTTCATACAGGAGGTCCACACAGGAGGTCCATACAGGAGGTCCACACAGGAGGTCCACACAGGAGGTCCACACAGGAGGTCCACACAGGAGGTTCACACAGGAGGTCCACACAGGAGGTCCACACAGGAGGTCCACACAGGAGGTTCACACAGGAGGTCCACACAGGAGGTCCACACAGGATGTTCACACAGGAGGTCCACACAGGATGTTCACACAGGAGGTCCACACAGGAGGTTCACACAGGAGGTCCACACAGGAGGTCCACACAGGAGGTCCACACAGGAGGTCCACACAGGAGGTTCACACAGGAGGTTCACACAGGAGGTCCACACAGGAGGTCCACACAGGAGGTTCACACAGGATGTTCACACAGGAGGTCCACACAGGAGGTTCACACAGGAGGTCCACACAGGAGGTCCACACAGGAGGTCCACACAGGAGGTTCACACAGGAGGTTTTGAATTTTTTTTACGTTCTGTAGCCAATGGAAACAGAGCAATAACAAACACGCAAGGTGATTGGACGTTTATTTTTCATTTATGAAATATCCAATATCCTATACTGTTTACAAAGAGAGGGCATTAGAGGCTTTATAAAACATCCGTTTATGTGACATATGCTTATGACAGGCAGCGTGATCTGTTGAGGAACTATAGTCTAATTCACCTAGGGGGCTATCTTCTAACAGAGTTAATGAGAAGCTATGGATCTGATACCCTGGTAATAAAGGATGACTGCAAAACAAACACATTTCATCAGCCTTCCCCTCTCTGTGAAAACAGAATGATCTCGTAAAAGACGTGAGAAAAGAGAGAGAGAGAGTAGAAAGAGAGAGAGAGGGTAGAAAGAGAGAGAGGGTAGAAAGAGAGAGAGGGTAGAAAGAGAGAGAGGGTAGAAAGAGAGAGAGGGTAGAAAGAGAGAGAGGGTAGAAAGAGAGAGGGGGTAGAAAGAGAGAGAGGGTAGAAAGAGAGAGAGGGTAGAAAGAGAGAGAGAGAGACAGAGAGTAGAAAGAGAGAGAGAGCAGAATGAGAGAGAGGGTAGAAAGAGAGAGAGAGAGAGAGTGTAGAAAGAGAGAGAGAGAGAGAGAGAGAGAGAGAGAGAGCAGAGAGCTGTGGGTTGGCAGCGCATTACATTGCTGCCTGCCATAAGTTGAGGGACAGTGTCTGACAGACCAATCAACCTGCACATGTCCTCTATACTTATTGTTAATGTTTGGTTATTTTGACACTTGGTTATTGTTGTTACTGTTGTCCCGTTGACAATATTGATTCTCATTTTTATATTGTAAATAGCCAAAATAAGCTTTGGCAATATGTACACATGCCAATAAAGCAAATTGAATTTAGTAGAGAGAGAGAGTAGAAAGCCTAAACAGTATATTTACCTTTCAGCATACCCATCAAATGAAACAATTTCAAGCAGACAACCTAAGAAAATGAAAAAACAATTACAAATGATTTGATGAAGAATGCAAAAAACTAAGAAAGAAATTGAGAGACCAATATCCAATCAAAACCATAGAGACCCAGAAAACCTGAGTCCATGCCTTCACTATGGTGAATCACTAAAACAATACAGAAATACACTACGGACAAAGGAACAGCACGTCAGAAATCAGCTCAATGTAATCGAAGAATCCATGGAATCTAATGGAGATAAACCACTTCCCCAATCTTTTTTTTTTGGCTCTAAAACAAAGAACAAACAGCAAAAACATATACATGATCAAATACAAATCTTAGAATCAACTATTAAAGACTACCGGAACCCAGTGGATTCTCCAATTACATTGAATGAACTGCAGTACACAATACAAACCCTTCAACCCAATAAGACCTGTAGTGTTGATGGTATCCTCAATGAAATGATCAAATATACAGACCACAAATTCCAATTGGCTATACTAAAACTCTTTAACATCATCCTCAGCTCTGGCATCTTCCCCAATGTTTGGAACCAAGGACTGATCACCCCGATCCACAAAAGTGGAGACAAATTTGGCCCCAAATAACTACCGTGGGATATGCGTCAATGGCAAACTTGGGGAAATCCTCTGCATTATCATAAACAGCATACTCTAACCAAGAATTTACAAAATGGGGCACACACGAAATTGAGACTCCACATGCAAAATTCTGCAAAAATATCCTTGTGTCACGATCGTCTTGCGGTGAGAGAGAGGACCAAAACGCAGCGTGTGAAAAATACATTCTCTTTTATGAGAAGAGAGAAAACACGAAACGAACACTTATAACAAAGCTACAAACGTAAGTGCAAATACAAAAGCTACAAACGTTCTACATAGACAATTACCCACAAACGCATAATGCCTATGGCTGCCTTAAATATGGCTCCCAATCAGAGACAAATGAAAGACAGCTGTCTCTGATTGAGAACCACTCAGGCAACCATAGACATACCTAGACACATTCACTAAACACAACCCCATACACTAAACCCAACACCCCCTTTACCATATAACCACCCAAGACGAGACAAAACACAAACATTCCCCATGTCACACCCTGACCTAACTAAAATAATAAAGAAAACAAAGAATACTAAGGCCAGGGCGTGACACCTTGGGTACAACGTAAAAGACCAAATAATGCATGCAGAGCAGAATTAGGCCGATACCCGCTAATTATCAAAATCCAGAAAAGAGACATTCAATTCTACAACCACCTAAAAGGAAGCAATTCACAAACCTTCCATAACAAAGCCATCACCTACAGAGAGATGAACCTGGAGAAGAGTCCCCTAAGCAAGCTGGTTCTGGGGCTCTGCTCACAAACACAAACAGACCCCACAGAGCCACAGGACAGAAACACAATTAGACCCAACCAAATCATGAGAAAACAAAAAGATAATTACTTGACACATTGGAAAGAATTAACAAAAAAAAAACAGAGCAAACTAGAATGCTATTTGGCCCTAAACAGAGAGTACACAGTGGCAGAATACCTGACCACTGTGCCTGACCCCTAATTAAGGACTAAGTACAGACTCAGTGAGCATAGCCTTGCTATTGAGAAAGGCCGCCGTAGGCAGACATGGCTCTCAAGAGAAGACAGGCTATGTGCACACTGCCCACAAAATGAGGTGGAAACTGAGCTGCACTTCCTGACATCCTGCCCAATGCATGACCATATTAGAGACACATATTTCCCTCAGATTACACAGATCCACAAAGAATTTGAAAACAAATCCAATTTTGATAAACTCCCATATCTACTGGGTGAAATACCACAGTGTGTAATCACAGCAGCAATATTTATGACCTGTTGCCACAAGAAAAGGGCAACCAGTGAAGAACAAACACCACTGTAAATACAACCCATATTTATGTATTTTTATTTTCCCTTTTGTAGTTTAACTATTTGTACATCATTACAAAACAGATTACACAGCCATCATATGACATTTGAAATGTCTATTCCTGTGTAATGTGTAATGTCTACTGTTCATTTTTTGGTTAATTTCACTTTTGTTTGTTATCTAGTTCACTTGCTTTGGCAATGTAAACATGTGTTTCCCTAGCCAATAAATCAATTTAAATTGAGAGAGAGAGAGAGAGTTTCAGAGACAGAGACAGAAAGAGCGAGAGAGAGTTACAGGGAGAGAGAGAGAGAGAGAGAGAGAGAGACAGAGAGAGAGAGAGAGAGAGAGAGAGAGAGAGAGAGAGAGAGAGAGAGAGAGAGAGAGAGAGAGTTACAGAGACAGAGAGAGACAGAGAGAGAGAGACAGAAAGAGAGAGTTACAGAGACAGACAGAGAGAGAGAAAGAGCGAGAGAGAGAGAGCGAGAGAGAGACAGAGAGAGAGAGAGAGAGAGAGAGAGAGAGAGAGAGAGACAGAGACAGAGACAGAGACAGAGACAGAGACAGAGACAGAGAGAGAGAGAGAGAGAGAGAGAGAGAGAGTTTCAGAGACAGAGACAGAGAGGACGAGACAGTGAGAGAGAGAGAACGTGACTGCAGCGGCCATGTCTGAAGGCAAACGAGAGTTTAATGTGGGTGTCTCTTGTGTGTTCGCACGTGGCAAGCGTTTGTACTTTCACAGAACAGTACACAATTACAGTCACTCACCCTCACACAAATCTTACCAGGTCTTGTGTATTGCTTGCTATTTGGGGTTTTAGGCTGGGTTTCTGTATAGCACTTTGTGACATCTACTGATGTAAAAAGGGCTTTAGCCAACTTATTTCGAAAATTAGCTTCATCCCGACCGTGGCAAAATTGGTTTGACTTTGGATAGCCTAGCTCTGGGGCTAGTCAATAAATTACCCAATGTAAATGAGATAATATTTTTATGTTGCACATCTTTTAGTTTTCTCATTAAATGCTTTTAATATTTTTATATGAATTTCTACAATTTATAGTTGTTTTGAGGTTTTAAAGTCATTGAAATTTGGAGCTATTGACATTTAAAAATATTGTCCCGTGTACGTTGTGTAATTTAGTGATGGTCCCTAACTATCCCCAAAGAGATATTGAATGTCAAACCAAATTGACCTTGGGTATTATGATCTGATCACTTGGAGCTGTGCTCTGAATTGATGATTACTTTGGTGCTGCCAGCCATATGGGCAGGATTGAAACAAACCAAGGAAAACCGTTACTCTTCATTCCTTGGCATACATTTTTTTTCCTATCATCTCGCAAAGCTCAGTTTTGGACGAGACGGACTTTATGAATAAATAAATTCTGTTCACACTTTGTAGTCAATTTTGACCCTAGAATAAATGTTTCTGACTCATATCAATGCCACTTAGGCCGTTTTCAAAATGAGAAGTTGCTTTTTAGGGACAGGTGCTCTTTATTAAGCTATTGTCCTTTTACATTCAAACATTAACTGAAACTTATTAATGATTGGATGAAAAACTCAGCAAACTTTGTACCGGCATAGCAACCTGAAACGTCAGCTAGTCATTGGAGGAGCTGGTACGCAGCGGTTTGTTCGGCAATGAGTGTTTCAACACATCAATTAGGTGACCAGTAGTGTGTGGATTGAATATTACTGACGGAAGTCACACTTTGTTCCCTGACTGTGCAGTAGAGGACAGAGGTTGTATAAGAGGCCTCAGAGATCTTTATCAGGTGTGTGTGTGTGTGTGTGTGTGTGTGTGTGTGTGTGTGTGTGTGTGTGTGTGTGTGTGTGTGTGTGTGTGTGTGTGTGTGTGTGTGTGTGTGTGTGTGTGTGTGTGTGTGTGTGTGTGTGTGTGTGTGTGTGTGTGTGAGAGAGAGAGAGTGAGAGAGAGAGTGAACAGTGTGAGCTGTATACTACCAAAAGAACCCACTGGTCTTCTGTTTGGAGGAAAGACAGAGAGTCGAAGGTCACCCTTATTCCCCCCACAAGCCACTGCAGTACGTTCTGACTTCTCACCACTGGTTTCCTCTAAATGACAGCTCTATCAGTAGTACTACTACCACCTTTGTTAAAACGACCTCTGTGATCTACAGTACATCCACCTCAATTGGACATTAGTAACTAAATTATTATTCATTGTTAATAAACAAAATAGTCAAATCATGATAATTAACTCTTTCTCAGACATCTCGTCGCTCAGAGTTGAATAGGAATGAAAGATAGTCATGTCGTAGATATATAATATATATTTATATCGGGGCGGCAGGTAGCCTAGTGGTTAGAGCATTGGACTAGTAACCAAAAGGTTGCTAGATCGAATCCCCTGAGCTGGTTAGGGTTAGGGTTAGGGTTAGGGTTGTCTGCACCTGAACAAGGTAGTTAACCCACTGTTCCTAGGCTGTCATTGAAAATAAGAATTTGTTCTTAACTGACTTGCCTAGTTAAATAAAGGTAAAAAATGTTTTAAAAAATATACACTACAGGTCAAAAGTTCAGACACACCTACTCATTCAAGGGTTTTTCTTTCGTTTTACTATTTTCTACATTGTAGAATAATAGTAAAGACATCAAAACTATTGAGTTTTTGCGACTCAGTCGGGGTCTCAACTTACTGTTGAGAGCTATAATACTAGAATACACAAGGTTCATTTTCGAAATTTGGTTCTGCATAAGCAGTCACTCAATTAGCGCATGTGAGCGAAACATTTTTAGATCGGTAAGTTAGTCTAGTGGCCAGCTATCAAAACTTGTAGTAAGCATGGTTGAATTACCGACCGGGGTGGGTGTCACACCCTGATCTGTCATTGTGAATGTGTCCAACCCCTTCCAGGTGTCACCCATCTTCCCCATTATCCCCAGTGTATTGATTTCTGTGTTCTCGATTTGTATGTTGCCAGTTCGTCTTGTCTTGTCAAGCTTACCAGAGGGTTTTTCCGAGCTACTGTTTTTTCCTAGTCTCTGTTTTTCTAGTCCTCCCGGTTCTGACCTCTTGCCTGCCCTGACACTAGCCAGCTAGCCTGACCATTCAGCCTGCCCTGACCTCGAGCCTGCCTGCCGCCCTGTACCGTTTGGAACTCTGACCTGATTAATGAACTTTTGCCTGTCCTCGACCAGCCTCTTGCCTGCCCCTTGTTGTTCAATAAATATCAGAGACTCGAATCATCTGTCTCCTGTGTCAGCATCTGGGTCTCTCCCTGTGTCGTTATTGTACGAACTGGCCATGACTGACCCAGCAGGCTCGGACCAGGTCTGCAACACTGTCTCCCTGCATGGAGCCACCATTGAAAGACATAAGGAGTTACTCCAGAACCTTATGGAAGAGCTCCGTTCTCTGACGGAACGCCACGACCAGGGGTTCAAGACGTTACTGGATCAATTTGGTGGATTATCTTACAGGCAGCATACCACAACGGAGACCTCCCAGTCGCTCAGTAACCCCCCTACCAGTGATGGGTTGGTACAGCCTACCCCGGCTCCCCGAGAACCCCGCTTACCTCTTCCTGAGCGATATTCTGGGGATCCTGGAACCTGCCGGGCGTTTTATTTCTCAGTGCTCCCTCGTTTTTGAGCTGCAGCCATCTTCGTTCCCTTCGGATCGGTCTAAGATAGTGTATCTGATTATGCTAATGTATGGGAGGGCGCTCTCCTGGGCGACGGCAGTTTGGCAGCAACAATCCGCCATTTGTCGTCATCTGGAATATTTCATGGCAGAGGTGAGGAAGGTGTTCTATTCTCCGGTATCCGGGAGAAAAACATCCCGAAAACGACTTGGATTACGTTAAGTGTGGCAGACTACGCAGTAGATTTTCACACGTTGGCCGCCTGGAATCTGGAGTCCCTATTCAATACCTTCCTTCACTGACTGTCGGAGGAGATAAAAGATGACCTCGCAGCTCGGGAGTTATCTTTGAACCTCAATCCCCTCATTGCCCTAACCATTGGGATTGATGGGCATCTACGGGAACGCAGGAGTGAAAGGAGGTCAGGTCTCGGTCACACTCGTTCATCCGCTGCTACCTTCTCACCTCCTAAGAAGTCCGGGAGTCCCCGACTTCTGCATGTCCAAGAGGAGCTGAAGCCACCCGAGTGCCCTCGGGAATCATCAGCAACGGGTGACTCGTTTACTCTGGAGCCTATTCAACTGGGCAGAACTAGATTATCGCCTAAGGAATGTTCACAAAGGGTGAGCTCCAACTTTTGTCTGTATTGGGGTGCTGCTGGGCATTGTATAACCACCTGCCCAGTCAAAAGAGCAGGCTCATCAGTAGGAACGAGTACGCTGGTGGGCCAGACTGGGACTTTTCTAACTCCCATTTTTGTTATCCTGCTGTGGGGTGAAGTCTTTCCGGGTGCTCATCGCCTCTGGGGCAGATGAGAGTTTTATAGATGCTACCCTGGTATCTGAGCTAGATATCCCCATACAACTCCTCTCCCTTCCCATGGACGCCAGAGCACTGGATGGTCGCTACATTGGCAGAGTCATGCACAGCACAGTTCCCATTAACCTGCGGGTATCAGGCAATCACAGTGAGTCCATACAGCTTCTCCTTATTGAATCTCCACACGTCCCGGATGTTTTGGGATTCTCATGGCTCCAGAAGCACAACCCCGTTGTTGACTGGACCACGGTTCAATCCTGGGTTGGAGCCCGTTTTGCCACTCACATTGCCTTAAGGCGGCGCAGCCTCCCCCGGAACGTCCTCCTCCAGGTTTAAGTACAGCCTCGTATTTCTCTGCCGTTCCTGCCGTTCCTGCAGAGTATCATGACCTCCTGGAGTTTTTCAGCAAGGCTCGTGCTACATCTCTTCCTCCGCATCGTCCCAACGATTGCGCTATTGACCTCCTCCCGGGGACCACACCACCTCAAGGCCGGATATATTCCCTGTCTGGCCCTGAGACCAAGGCCATAGAGGAGTACATCGAGGACTCTCTGGCTACCGGAAGCATTCGCTCTTCTGCCTCCCCTGTGGTGCGCGGGTTCACTCTTCTGCCTCCCCTGTGGTGTGCGGGTTCACTCTTCTGCCTCCCCTGTGGGGCGCGGGGTTCTTCTTTGTGGAGAAGAAGGACACGACCTTGCGTCCATGTATCGACTACCGGGTCCTCAAGGACTTCACGGGTAAGAATCGCTATCCACTGCCACTCCTCCCCTCTGCTTTCAAACCTCTCCAGGGGGCTATCATCTTTACCAAGCTGGACCTTCGGAATGCCTACCACCTTGTTCGGACACTTGAGGGGGAAGAGTGGAAGACAGCCTTCAACACATCACCAACGCTCCCGCTGTTTTCCAGGCGCTGGTAAACGATGTGCTCCGGGACATGTTGAATCGTTTTGTGTTTTTCTACCTCGACGACATCCTGGTTTTCTCTCGTTCTGCCCAAGAACATGTTCTCCATGTCCGACAAGTCCTTCAGTGCCTCCTGGAGAATCAGATGTTTGTGAAAGCAGAGATGTGCAATTTTCACCGCTCCCTTTCTGGGATACGTCATCGCTGAAGGGAATGTCCAGATGGATCCTGAAAAGGTGAGGGTGGTGGTGGATTGGCCCCAACCCACATCCAGGGTGCAGATACAACGGTTCCTGGGGTTTGCTAATTCCTACCGCCATTTCATTCGGGGATACAGCACCCTGGCGGCTCACCTCTCTGCACTCACCCAAGGTACCGTTGATATGGTCCCCAGCTGTTGACAGAGCATTTGCTCATTACAGCCCCCATCCTCATCCAACTGGTTGCCATCCGTTTGTGGTTGAGGTCGACGCTTCCGTCATGGAAGTCGGGGGCCGTCCTGTCCCAGCGGTCTGTCCAGGACCAAAAGCTTCATCGCTGTGCCTTCCTGTCCCATCGTCTCAACTCCGCGGAAAAGAACTATGACGCTGGGAACCGGGAACTTCTGGCGGTTAAGATGGCGCTGGAGGAGTGGAAGCACTGACTGGAAGGGGGGGAACATCCATTTCTGGTTTGGACGGACCATAAGACTTTAGAATACCTCCACACTGCCAAGCGCCTCAACCCAGGGCAAGCCCGTTGGGCCCTGTTATTTACCAGGTTCAATTTTACCATCTCCTACCACCCAGGGTCCAAAAATGTGAAGCCGGACACCCTCTCTCGCCTGTACAGTTCCACTGCCACACCCTCTGAATCTGAGACCATCCTCCCTACCTCGTGTCTTGCGTCTTTGGTTGTCTGGGGTATTAAGGCCCTGGTCTGCAAGACACAACGTTCCCAGCTGGACCCTGGGGGTACGGGCCGGCTAACTGGATGTTCGTCCCTCCTGATTCGGCCCGGTCTCAGGTCCTGGAATGGGCTCATTTCTCCAGGCTTACCTGTCATCCTGTCGCCCGTCGAACTCTAGCCTTCCTCCGACAACGCTTCTGGTGGCCTACTATGGTTCCGGACGTCTCTGTGGGTAGAGTAGAGGTGATCTAGAGTTTTATATGTGTCTCTGTGGGTAGAGTTGAGGTGATCTAGAGTTTTATATGTGTCTCTGTGGGTAGAGTTGAGGTGATCTAGAGTTTTTCGCCTCTAATTGCAAAGGTGACATGCTGGTAGAAATGAGGTAAGACGGATTTCAGTTTCCCTGCATTAAAATCCCTGGCCACTGGGAGAGTCACATCTGGGTGAGCAGTCTTTTGTTTGCTTACGGCCTTATACAGCTCGTTGACTGCGGTCTTAGTGCCAGCATCGGTCTGTGGTGGTGAATAGACAGCTGTGTATAAGCTACAGGCCTACAGCTACAGGCCTGTAGGATGTGGTTCTAATGTACTGGATAACCTACTATAGGATGTGGTGCTGCTGTTGCTGCTGCCCGTTGCCACGCTGCTTGGTCCGGGTTAGGTGGGTGTTTCTATAACGGCTTTCTTCCATAGGTGAAGGAGAGGACCAAAGTGCAGCGCGGCTAGTGTTCAACATGTTTAATAAAAGAACAAGTGAAACACTACAAACAACATACAAAATAACAAAATGTGCAAAAACCGAGGCAGACCTATCTGGTGCAGACAACCACAGAGACAGGAAACAAACACCCACAAAATCCCAACACAAAACAAGCCTCCTATATATGATTCTCAATCAGGGACAACGATTACCATCTGCCTCTGATTGAGAACCATATTAGGCTGGACATAGAAACAGACAAACTAGACACAACATAGAATTCCCACCCAGCTCACGTCCTGACCAACACTAAACAAGCAAAACACATAATAACTCTGGTCAGGACGTTACAGTACCCCCCTCCTGAGGTGCGGACTCCGAACGCACCCCTACAACTCAAGAGGAGGGTCTGGGTGGGCATCTGTCCGCGGTGGCGGCTCCGGCGGTGGACGAGGACACCACTCCACCACTGTCTTTGTCCCCCTCCTTAGCGTCCTTTGAGTGGCGACCCTCGCCCACGACCTTAGCCTACGAATCCTCCCCAAGGCCCCCACATGATTTTGGAGGTAGCTCAGGACAGAGAGGTAGCTCAGGACAGAGAGGTAGCTCAGGACAGAGAGGTAGCTCAGGACAGAGAGGTAGCTCAGGACAGAGAGGCAACTCCGGACTAGTGGCAGCTCCGGACTGAGTGGCAGCTCCGGACTGAGTGGCAGCTCCGGACTGAGTGGCAGCTCCGGACTGAGTGGCAGCTCCGGACTGAGTGGCAGCTCATGACTGTAGGGCAGCTCATGACTGTAGGGCAGCTCATGACTGTAGGGCAGCTCATGACTGTAGGGCAGCTCATGACTGTAAGGCAGCTCATGACTGTAGGACAGCTCATGACTGTAGGACAGCTCATGACTGTAGGGCAGCTCATGACCGTAGGGCAGCTCATGACCGTAGGGCAGCTCATGACCGTAGGGCAGCTCATGACCGTAGGGCAGCTCATGACTGTAGGGCAGCTCATGACTGTAGGGCAGCTCATGACTGGCTGACGGCTCTGGCAGATCCTGTCTGGTTGGCGGCTCTGGCAGATCCTGTCTGGTTGGCGGCTCTGGCAGATCCTGTCTGGTTGGCGGCTCTGGCAGATCCTGTCTGGTTGGCGGCCCTGGCAGATCCTGACTGACGAATGGCTCTAGCGGCTCCTGACTGACGAACGGCTCTGACGGCTCGGGACAGACAGGCGGCTCTAACGGCTCGGGACAGACGGATGGCTCAGACGGCGCTGGGGAGACGGATGGCTCAGATGGTGCTGGGGAGACGGATGGCTCAGATGGCGCTGGGGAGACGGATGGCTCAGATGGCGCTGGGGAGACGGATGGCTCAGATGGCGCTGGGGAGACGGATGGCTCCGATGGCGCTTGGCAGACGGCCAGCTCTGACGGCGTTGGGCAGACGGACAGTTCAGACGGCGTTGGGCAGACGGACAGTTCAGACGGCGTTGGGCAGACGGGCAGTTCAGGCGCCGCTGGGCAGACGGGCAGTTCAGGCACCGCTGGGCAGACAGCAGACTCTGGCCGGCTGAGACGCACTATAGGCCTGATGCGTGGTGCCGGAACTGGAGGTACCGGGCTGAGGGCACGCACCTCAGGGCGAGTGCGGGGAGGAGGAACAGGGCTCCGGAGATGCACTGGAAGCCTGGTGCGTGGTGTAGGCACTGGTGGTACTGGGCTGGGGCGGGAAGGTGGCGCCGGATATACCGGACCGCGAAGGAGGACACGCGCTCTTGAGCACCGAGCCTCTCCAACCTTACCAGGTTGAATGGTCCCCGTAGCCCTGCCAGTGCGGCGAGGTGGAATAGCCCGCACTGGGCTATGCAGGCGAACCGGGGACACCACCTGTAAGGCTGGTGCCATGTGCTTCATGGCACCCGGCTCGATGCCCAACCTAGCCCTACCAGTGCGGCAAGGTGGAATAGCCCGCACTGGGCTAAGCACGCGTACTGGGGACACCGTGCGCTTTACCGCATAACACGGTGTCTGACCAGTACGACGCCCTCTCACTCCACGGTAAGCCCGGGGAGTTGGCTCAGGTATCCAACCCGGCTTCGCCACACTCCCCTTTAGCCCCCCCCCCCCCCCCCCCCCCCCCCCAGAAATTTTTGGGTGAGCCTCTCGGGCTTCCAGCCTCTCTTACGTGCTGCCTCCTCAATCCACCGCTCCTGGGCTGTGGCTGCCTCCTTCTCCTCCCGAGAGCGGCGATTCTCTCCAACCTTTGCCCAGGGTCCTTTTCCGTTCATGATTTCCTCCCATGACCATTCCTCCTGGTACCGCTGCTGCTGTTGCTGCTGCCCGTTGCCACGCTGCTTGGTCCGGGTTAGGTGGGTGTTTCTATAACGGCTTTCTTCCATAGGTGAAGGAGAGGACCAAAGTGCAGCGCGGCTAGTGTTCAACATGTTTAATAAAAGAACAAGTGAAACACTACAAACAACATACAAAATAACAAAATGTGCAAAAACCGAGGCAGACCTATCTGGTGCAGACAACCACAGAGACAGGAAACAAACACCCACAAAATCCCAACACAAAACAAGCCTCCTATATATGATTCTCAATCAGGGACAACGATTACCATCTGCCTCTGATTGAGAACCATATTAGGCTGGACATAGAAACAGACAAACTAGACACACAACATAGAATTCCCACCCAGCTCACGTCCTGACCAACACTAAACAAGCAAAACACATAATAACTCTGGTCAGGACGTTACAACAACGTTCCCAGCTGGACCCTGGGGGGGGGGGGGGGGGGGGGGGGCTAACTGGATGTGCGTCCCTCCTGATTCGGCCCGGTCTCAGGTTCTGGAATGGGCTCATTCCTTCAGGCTTACTTTGAGGTGATCTAGAGTTGTATATGTGTCTCTGTGGGTAGAGTAGAGGTGATCTAGAGTTTTATATGTGTCTCTGTGGGTAGAGTTGAGGTGATCTAGAGTTTTATATGTGTCTCTGTGGGTAGAGTTGAGGTGATCTAGAGTTTTATATGTGTCTCTGTGGGTAGAGTAGAGGTGATCTAGAGTTTTATATGTGTCTCTGTGGGTAGAGTTGAGGTGATCTAGAGTTTTATATGTGTCTCTGTGGGTAGAGTTGAGGTGATCTAGAGTTTTTCGCCTCTAATTGCAAAGGTGACATGCTGGTAGAAATGAGGTAAGACGGATTTCAGTTTCCCTGCATTAAAATCCCTGGCCACTGGGAGAGTCACATCTGGGTGAGCAGTCTTTTGTTTGCTTACGGCCTTATACAGCTCGTTGACTGCGGTCTTAGTGCCAGCATCGGTCTGTGGTGGTGAATAGACAGCTGTGTATAAGCTACAGGCCTACAGCTACAGGCCTGTAGGATGTGGTTCTAATGTACTGGATAACCTACTATAGGATGTGGTTCTAATGTACTGGATAACCTACTATAGGATGTGGTTCTAATGTATTGGATAACCTACTATAGGATGTGGTTCTAATGTACTGGATAACCTACTATAGGATGTGGTTCTAATGTACTGGATAACCTACTATAGGATGTGGTTCTAATGTACTGGATAACCAACTATAGGATGTGGTTCTAATGTACTGGATAACCTACTATAGGATGTGGTTCTAATGTCCTGGATAACCTACTATAGGATGTGGTTCTAATGTACTGGATAACCTACTATAGGATGTGGTTCTAATGTACTGGATAACCTACTATAGGACGTGGTTCTAATGTACTGGATAAGCTACTATAGGATGTGGTTCTAATGTACTGGATAACCTACTATAGGATGTGGTTCTAATGTACTGGATAACCTACTATAGGATGTGGTTCTAATGTACTGGATAACCAACTATAGGATGTGGTTCTAATGTACTGGATAACCTACTATAGGATGTGGTTCTAATGTACTGGATAACCTACTATAGGATGTGGTTGTAATGTACTGGATAACCTACTATAGGATGTGGTTCTAATGTACTGGATAACCTACTATAGGATGTGGTTCTAATGTACTGGATAACCTACTATAGGATGTGGTTCTAATGTACTGGATAACCTACTATAGGATGTGGTTCTAATGTACTGGATAACCTACTATAGGATGTGGTTCTAATGTCCTGGATAACCTACTATAGGATGTGGTTCTAATGTACTGGATAAGCTACTATAGGACGTGGTTCTAATGTACTGGATAACCTACTATAGGATGTGGTTGTAATGTACTGGATAACCTACTATAGGATGTGGTTCTAATGTACTGGATAAGCTACTATAGGATGTGGTTCTAATGTACTGGATAACCTACTATAGGATGTGGTTCTAATGTACTGGATAACCTATTATAGGATGTGGTTCTAATGTACTGGATAACCTACTATAGGATGTGGTTCTAATGTACTGGATAACCTACTATAGGATGTGGTTCTAATGTACTGGATAACCTACTATAGGATGTGGTTCTAATGTACTGGATAACCTACTATAGGATGCGGTTCTAATGTACTGGATAACCTACTATAGGATGTGGTTCTAATGTACTGGATAACCTACTATAGGATATGGTTCTAATGTACTGGATAACCTACTATAGGATGTGGTTCTAATGTATTGGATAACCTATTATAGGATGTGGTTCTAATGTACTGGATAACCTACTATAGGATATGGTTCTAATGTACTGGATAACCTACTATAGGATGTGGTTCTAATGTACTGGATAACCTACTATAGGATGTGGTTCTAATGTACTGGATAACCTACTATAGGATGTGGTTCTAATGTACTGGATAACCTACTATAGGATGTGGTTCTAATGTACTGGATAACCTACTATAGGATGTGGTTCTAATGTACTGGATAACCTATTATAGGATGTGGTTCTAATGTACTGGATAACCTACTATAGGATGTGGTTCTAATGTACTGGATAACCTACTATAGGATGTGGTTCTAATGTACTGGATAACCTATTATAGGATGTGGTTCTAATGTACTGGATAACCTACTATAGGACGTGGTTCTAATGTACTGGATAACCTACTATAGGATGTGGTTCTAATGTACTGGATAACCTACTATAGGATGTGGTTATAATGTACTGGATAACCTACTATAGGATGTGGTTCTAATGTACTGGATAAGCTACTATAGGATGTGGTTCTAATGTACTGGATAAGCTACTATAGGATGTGGTTCTAATGTACTGGATAACCTACTATAGGATGTGGTTCTAATGTACTGGATAACCTACTATAGGATGTGGTTCTAATGTACTGGATAACCTACTATAGGATGTGGTTCTAATGTACTGGATAACCTACTATAGGATGTGGTTCTAATGTACTGGATAACCTACTATAGGACGTGGTTCTAATGTACTGGATAAGCTACTATAGGATGTGGTTCTAATGTACTGGATAACCTACTATAGGATGTGGTTCTAATGTACTGGATAACCTACTATAGGATGTGGTTCTAATGTACTGGATAACCAACTATAGGATGTGGTTCTAATGTACTGGATAACCTACTATAGGATGTGGTTCTAATGTACTGGATAACCTACTATAGGATGTGGTTGTAATGTACTGGATAACCTACTATAGGATGTGGTTCTAATGTACTGGATAACCTACTATAGGATGTGGTTCTAATGTACTGGATAACCTACTATAGGATGTGGTTCTAATGTACTGGATAACCTACTATAGGATGTGGTTCTAATGTACTGGATAACCTACTATAGGATGTGGTTCTAATGTCCTGGATAACCTACTATAGGATGTGGTTCTAATGTACTGGATAAGCTACTATAGGACGTGGTTCTAATGTACTGGATAACCTACTATAGGATGTGGTTGTAATGTACTGGATAACCTACTATAGGATGTGGTTCTAATGTACTGGATAAGCTACTATAGGATGTGGTTCTAATGTACTGGATAACCTACTATAGGATGTGGTTCTAATGTACTGGATAACCTATTATGGGATGTGGTTCTAATGTACTGGATAACCTACTATAGGATGTGGTTCTAATGTACTGGATAACCTACTATAGGATGTGGTTCTAATGTACTGGATAACCTACTATAGGATGTGGTTCTAATGTACTGGATAACCTACTATAGGATGCGGTTCTAATGTACTGGATAACCTACTATAGGATGTGGTTCTAATGTACTGGATAACCTACTATAGGATATGGTTCTAATGTACTGGATAACCTACTATAGGATGTGGTTCTAATGTATTGGATAACCTATTATAGGATGTGGTTCTAATGTACTGGATAACCTACTATAGGATATGGTTCTAATGTACTGGATAACCTACTATAGGATGTGGTTCTAATGTACTGGATAACCTACTATAGGATGTGGTTCTAATGTACTGGATAACCTACTATAGGATGTGGTTCTAATGTACTGGATAACCTACTATAGGATGTGGTTCTAATGTACTGGATAACCTACTATAGGATGTGGTTCTAATGTACTGGATAACCTATTATAGGATGTGGTTCTAATGTACTGGATAACCTACTATAGGATGTGGTTCTAATGTACTGGATAACCTACTATAGGATGTGGTTCTAATGTACTGGATAACCTATTATAGGATGTGGTTCTAATGTACTGGATAACCTACTATAGGACGTGGTTCTAATGTACTGGATAACCTACTATAGGATGTGGTTCTAATGTACTGGATAACCTACTATAGGATGTGGTTATAATGTACTGGATAACCTACTATAGGATGTGGTTCTAATGTACTGGATAAGCTACTATAGGATGTGGTTCTAATGTACTGGATAAGCTACTATAGGATGTGGTTCTAATGTACTGGATAACCTACTATAGGATGTGGTTCTAATGTACTGGATAACCTACTATAGGATGTGGTTCTAATGTACTGGATAACCTACTATAGGATGTGGTTCTAATGTACTGGATAACCTACTATAGGATGTGGTTCTAATGTACTGGATAACCTACTATAGGACGTGGTTCTAATGTACTGGATAACCTACTATAGGATGTGGTTCTAATGTACTGGATAACCTACTATAGGATATGGTTCTAATGTACTGGATAACCTACTATAGGATGTGGTTCTAATGTATTGGATAACCTACTATAGGATGTGGTTCTAATGTACTGGATAACCTACTATAGGATGTGGTTCTAATGTACTGGATAACCTACTATAGGATGTGGTTCTAATGTACTGGATAAGCTACTATAGGATGTGGTTCTAATGTACTGGATAACCAATTATTTTCATGCCAGTGATCAGTCATCAGAAAGGATATTTCATAATAGCCATGGTAGTTGTAATGCCCTGTTCGAATGGGGTGATATTTTAAGCCATATTGTACAGGCTGAAGGACAATTGATTGGTTATATATAGTGTTTAGCATAGGCCACAAGTGAAAACCCCTTTACCCATTACATCTAAAACATTGCTCCACGCCTTCTTACTAATATCTCCCTAGAGTCTGAGTGCCCGGGGCTGGATTCTACTAAGCTAACACGTGGAATTGTTTTAAGATGGTCATATGGAATTGTTTTAAGATGGTCATACCAAGGATCATTTAGCTATTTGATTTAGAATTGTAGAACCGCTGTAGGTATCAAAAATATGTATTTTAAATGATTTGATGAAACATTGAATTTGGCCTTACTGCTATTAGCCCATAGAAACACATTGATTAACAGATTCATACATGGAAAAACAGATAGTCCCCCCAAAAAATCTGCTGATGTAAAACGGGCTTTATAAATACATATGATTGATTGAATGGCCGTACTGAAGAGCTCAGTGACTTTCAACGTGGCACCGTCATAGGATGACAACAAGTCAGTTAGTCAAAACTCTTCCCTGCTAGAGCTTCCCCCCGGTCAACTGTAAGTGCTGTTAAAATGAAATGGAAACGTCTAGGAGCAACAACGGCTCAGCCGCGAAGTGGTAGACCACACATGCTCACAGAACTGGACCGTCGAGTGCTGAAGCACGTAGTGTGTAAAAATCATCTGTCCATCGGTTGCAAACACTCACTACCGAGTTCCAAACTGCCTCTGGAAACAACGTGAGCACAAGAAGAGTTCGTCGGGAGCTTAATGAAATGGGTTTCCATGGCCGAGCAGCCGCACACAAGCCTAAGATCACCACGTACACACACTGGGAGACGAATTCACCTTTCAGCAGGACAACAATCCAAAACACAAGGCCAGATATACACTGGAGTTGGTTACCAAGATGACATTGACTGTTCCTGAGTGGAGTAGTTACAGTTTTGATTTAAATTGGTTTGAAAATATATGGCAAGACTTGAAAATGGCTGTCTAGCTATGTACAAAAACCAACTTAACAGAGCTTGAAGAATGTTTTAAAGAATAATGTGCAAATATTGTACAATCCAGTTGAGCAAAGCTCTTAGAGAAGTACACAGAAAGACTCACAGCTGTAATCGCTGCCAAAGGTAATTCTAACATGTATTTACTGAGGGGTGTGAATACTTATGTAAATTAGATATTTCTGTATTTAATTTTCAATACATTTGCAAACAATTCCAAAAACATGTTTTCACTTTGTCATTATGGGCTATTGTGTATAGTTGGGTGATGTTTAAAAAATATATTTAATCCATTTTGAATTCAGGCTGTAACACAACAGAATGTTGAATAAGTCAAGGGGTATGGATACTTTCTGAAAGCACTATGTCAGCCCATTTCCCAGGATTTCTAAAGCCATGTAAGTCAGAGCTCTCCCTTGTAAATCAGGTCTTTATAGACCCCAATGTGCCAGCCTGGTCAAATAAATGGCAAAAAAGTTAACTCCTGAAAAAAAAGCACTTTTAACACGTGATGTCAAAATAGAACTCCAAGAATGATCATAGAATGTCGCGGTGCTTATGACATCACAATAGAATTCGAATTCTATTGTAGTTTTAGAATTCTACAATTTGTGTTGTCACGATGTCGTTTTGAACCGCCCGCCTACCCTCTTTTCATGGGGCAGTGGACATAGCAGTCGCCCCCCTGCATACGATTCTTACGCAAAACGATGACTGTTTGTGATTTGCCAGAGAGTTAGCCCTCCCCGCCTTCTCTTTGTAGGTAACTTATTACAAGAGTTTGCGGGCGGAGTCGGTTACCGTAAGAGATAAATTGTGTGCGGTACAATAGGGAGAGCCGGGTACGACGCTGTCCTTTACTATTCTGTACAGGGGATAGTTTGGGAATCTGGTACCTTAAGCCCATTAGAGCACCTTAATTGAAAAGTGAAATTAAAAAGCAAAAAAATATGTCGGCAAATAAAGATGGAGACGGTGGATGGAAGAGCTTTCTGTGGAATTCAGAAAGGAAGGAATTTCTAGGACGCACGGGTGGCAGTTGGTGTAAGTACATACATCCGTAATAAGCTACTTTTTGGGGGGAGACAGAGGGATATTAACTCGAGGTTAAAGAATGATACGTGTCCGAGCTCTGTTGTTTCCAGAAGGTGTCCGTTTATTCCTCTGAATATTGTAACGGCACGGAGGGTTCCAGACTCTTTCCCCCATTTCTTGATTGACAAAATAAAGAGCCAGTTAGATTTGACTTTTAGCATCGTGACTTTCACTTTCAATGGAAAAGTACACGAAAAAACACATTCAATGAATTAACTGTGAAATAGGCTATAAACTAATCTGTAAAATAACCTTACAAACCCATTGATGGAATAAGATTACAATAAACGTAACGAAAATATCCGGACCGTCTAAAATGTCGTTTTCATATATTTCATATATACTTTTCGGTCCAGTGAACGTTAATTATGTCTCTATTCGTTATTAGACTAAACCGGATCGATCATGTATACGTTAGTGAAAGCAAGAGGCTCTCTCTCGGTGTCATTTGCCAAGGAGGTCATTTTGAAGGACATAGCTAGCTAATTGACATTCTATGGTGGGATTCCGGAGTGTTGGATTGCAACTAACATGGGGGTCGACTTGCCAAAATGGCATGCTTGTTTCTGGTGTCACATAGTTAGCCTAGATACAAAGGATAAAGTTGATGAATATGAACTAGTTTCTTTCTCTGTGAACAAAATAATGTTCCAAATGACAGGGGAACATCCATAACCTCGGTAATTAGGTCTTTTATCCTAATACTTAATGTTTCATAGGCATCATAGTTCAAGGTTAGTCAAGGTGATCAGTCCTTTTAGCCTGAACCCGCTGTCATTGTTCTGGACAGGAGAGATCATCTAATGTAAATGTGGGAAACAATGGGCATTGATTTAGCAATAAGCGACTTTCCTGCTCTGCCGGTGAGCTTGTAACAGTGTAACGCGGTGCCATCGACTTTACATTGTTACCGTTTCGCTCGATATTCGAGCGGGAGACTTGTTTCGGTAGGTCGTTTTTTTGTTGTCAACATTTCGTTTTATCTCGTCGCTTTTTCGACATAGGAGGAGGAAGCCGACGACTCACATGCTCTCTAAGGGCCCCGTGGAAAAGTTTCTTTTAGCAGGCAGCTACTGCTAACAATCTGTTGCTAATTCAATTCCTCGAGTTCACATAGGCTACCGTTTGCTTTTCTAGGCTGCCAGAAGGGCGATTATTACGGTATGATTTCACAATCGGAGAACAATACAGATTTAGACTACGAGCTCTAGTGGGCGACGGGGACAACGGTTGTCCGTTTCCTGAATCCTGCCACCGCAGATGGTGCTTGTTACTGAAAAGTTTTGCTTTATCTCTCGCAACTGTTGCTCATCTCGGAATGGTTTTATTGAATTCAGAAGCTCGATTAAATGGTCTACGTTTTGAAAGGCAAAGGTTTTCTGGCGTGTACGCTGTGTTTGCATAGTCTACATAAACTACCCCCCTCTGTATTATCGATGTGGTTATGACGCATGGTTATGACGCATGGATAAACCTTCGGCGAGTCTGGCTCAGACTATATATATATATAGTATATATGACTGGGCTGGCTGAATGGCACCATCTCATTTTTTTGCATCAAATCACAATTGATCATCGTCAAAGAAACGGTTCTCTACTTTGGTGACACTTGTAACCAATGACAGTGTAATACCCCCTTTTACCATTACGCCTTAAACGTACATTACGCCTTAAACGTACAATACGCCTTAAACGTACAATACGGATTATCTCATCAATCTCTGTGCTGCCTGCCTTGAGAAATGTCTGGGTTGTCCATTCACAAGAGGAAGCCATGTCTGTCTTCCCCGCCCGCTGCTCTGGGGGAGGGACATAGACCAAGCTGAGAGAGAGAGAGGGTTATCACAAGGAAGGTATTCAACAAGTCTCCTATTGGCCAATTCAACTAGTAGGGTTTTATAAAGAAAATGTAGATGTTTAACACTTGATAATGCTCACCTTGTACAAGACAGACAGAGATAATGGTCTGAATTGAGTAAATCGCCGTGAGCAGTTCACCCTGGTGAACACATACACCTGCTAACCATGTGTATGTGACAAATAAAATGTGATTTGATTTGATTTGGTCGTGGCTGTGGAAGAAAAGCATGGAGTTGAGAGACTAATAAATGAATAGACTTCAGGTTCCCGAGTGGCGCAGCGGTCTAAGTCACTGCATCTCAGTGCTAGAGGCATCACTACAGACCCTGGTTCGATTCCAGGCTGTATCACAACTGGCCCGAGATTGGGAGTCCCCATAGGGCGGTGCACAATTGGCCCAGGTTTGGCTGGGGAATTTGTTCTTAACTGACTTGCCTAGTTAAGTAAAAATAGATGTTAAAAACAAAATTGTCCCTACAGTCACCTTAAATGTGATTTGGTTGCAGCTCTCACACACACACACACAACACACACAACACAATATGAAATGTTGTTTCCTGAAGATTGTTTAGTCACTGTTTAGTGTTGTAATCAGTGTTGCGGAAGCTACTCTGAAAATCTAGTTTACCAAGCTATCAATTACTTCACACGAAGAAGGTAAGCTACACTAAAGCTACCCGTAAGTAAAATAATATTTTGTAACTAAAGTTACTTTGAAAAAGTAGTCTCCAAACTACTTTGTGAACAGTGATCATATATCTAAATATGAAATGTCATAGAATACAAAATTGCAAGATCAGATCAGTCTGTCGTCAGATGTTGACAGAATGTGTCATTTATCCTATTAAACCCCAAAAAGGATGTTTAAAGTGAAAATTAGGTAAATCTGTTGCCTAAAAAAAAAAATAGTTTCAGTAGTTATCTACACCTCGACATGGCTAAACAGTTATTAACTACTGAAAACATGGGTTGATTTACTACGGTCACCTTTACAAGCAGGGAAAGAAATGAACTTCTCTGGCCACACCTGTCTCTGCTTGCCTGTCTGCCTAGCCCCACGGCCCACACCTGTCTCTACTTGCCTGCTTGTCTAGCCACACCTGTCTCTGCCTGCCGGCTGTGTTGGTGGCGGGGGAGGGGAGGTGAGGGGAGGTGTGAGTTTAGGGATGTTTGTAAATGAGGCTGACAGAGGAGAGAGACTGGTAACCGTTGACAAAGACCCAGAGTGACTGATAGTGTTGTTGCCCTCCGTTATTATTGCATCACGAGAGGTCAACGAGATTCAGGTCAACACAAAGCCTATTTAGAGTTAGAGAAGTGTAGCTTTAGAGTAGAGAAGTGTAGCTTTAGAGTATAGAAGTGTAGCTTTAGAGTATAGAAGTGTAGCTTTAGAGTATAGAAGTGTAGAGGTAGAGTAGAGAAGTGTAGAGGGAGAGTAGAGAAGTGGAGAAGTGGAGAGTGGAGAAGTGTAGAGTAGAGAAGTGTAGAGGTAGAGTAGAGAAGTGTAGAGGTAGAGTGGAGAAGTGTAGAGCGGAGAAGTGTAGGGGTAGAGTGGAGAAGTGTAGAGGGAGAGTAGAGAAGTGTAGAGGGAGAGTAGAGAAGTGTAGAGTGGAGAAGTGGAGAGTGGAGAAGTGTAGAGTAGAGTAGAGAAGTGTAGAGGTAGAGTGGAGAAGTGTAGAGCGGAGAAGTGTAGGGGTAGAGTGGAGAAGTGTAGAGGTGGAGTAGAGAAGTGTAGAGGGAGAGTAGAGAAGTGTAGAGTGGACAGTGGAGAAGTGGAGAGTGGAGAAGTGTAGAGTAGAGAAGTGTAGAGGTAGAGTGGAGAAGTGTAGAGGGAGAGTAGAGAAGTGGAGAGTGGAGAGTGGAGAAGTGTAGAGGTAGAGTAGAGAAGTGTAGAGGTAGAGTGGAGAAGTGTAGAGTGGAGAAGTGTAGAGGTGGAGTAGAGAAGTGTAGAGGGAGAGTAGAGAAGTGTAGAGGGAGAGTGGAGAAGTGTAGAGGTAGAGTGGAGAAGTGTAGAGGTAGAGTGGAGAAGTGTAGAGGTAGAGTGGAGAAGTGTAGAGGTAGAGTGGAGAAGTGTAGAGGTAGAGTGGAGAAGTGTAGAGGTAGAGTGGAGAAGTGTAGAGGTAGAGTGGAGAAGTGTAGAGGTAGAGTGGAGAAGTGTAGAGGTAGAGTGGAGAAGTGTAGAGGTGGAGTGGAGAAGTGTAGAGGTGGAGTGGAGAAGTGTAGAGGGAGTGTAGAGTTAGAGTAGAGAAGTGGAGAGTTAGATTAGGGAAGTGTAGAGGTGGAGTGGAGAAGAAAAGAAAAGTAGTGAAGTATGCTTTAGTAGTATATGTGTGGGGAAGTGTACTTTAGTAGGGTAGTGAAGTGTGGAAATGCACGTAGCGTAGCAGTTAAGATGATTGGGGCAGTAACCGAAAGGCTGCTGGTTCGAATCTCCGAGCTGACTAGGTGAACAATATGTAAATGGTCTAGTAGTGTGTTCTAGTAGGGTAGTAAATGTGCTTTAGTAGTTGTTAAGTACTATCAACAGGCTCTGTTTAGTAGTGTGTTCTAGTAGGGTAGTAAATGTGCTTTAGTAGTTGTTAAGTACTATCAACAGGCTCTGTTTAGTAGTGTGTTCTAGTAGGGTAGTAAATGTGCTTTAGTAGTTGTTAAGTACTATCAACAGGCTCTGTTTCTATCCTGGCATTAACAGCAGAGTAAGAATTAAATACATGGTGAAGGTTGCACTGAAGTTTACAGTGAATTCAGAGAAAGCTCGAGTTCCAGGAAGATTAACAGTCTTGTGCCTCTTACAGGGATTTAGACTGTTTTTGAAATGAAATAAATGGTGAATTACTTCTCGTATTGGATCATAAGCATTTGTAATGACAGCATACGCTTTGTTTAGATAAGCAGATGTTTGGTTTGTTTTTCAGCCATTTGGAAAGTTATTTATTTTCGACATGTTCGTTAGTTACTGAGCTGGGTGGCAAAGGAGGACACAGTAAGTTAAAGCTATATATATATATATATATATATATATATATATATATATATATATATTATATAAACTCAGCAAAACAAGAAACGTCCTCTCACTGTCAACTGCGTTTATTTTCAGCAAACTTAACATGTGTAAATATTTGTATGAACATAACAAGATTCAAGAACTGAGACATAAACTGAACAAGTTCCACAGACATGTGACGAACAGAAATGGAAGAATGTGTCCCTGAACAAAGGGGGGGCTTAAAATCAAAAGTAACAGTCAGTATCTGGAGTGGCCACCAGCTGCATTAAGTACTGCAGTGCATCTCCTCATGGACTGCACCAGATTTGCCAGTTCTTGCTGTGAGATGTTACCCCACTCTTCCACCAAGTCACCTGAAAGTTCCTGGACATTTCTGGGGGGAATGGCCCTAGCCCTCACCCTCCGATCCAACAGGTCCCAGTGGGGAATGGCCCTAGCCCTCACCCTCCGATCCAACAGGTCCCAGTGGGGAATGGCCCTAGCCCTCACCCTCCGATCCAACAGGTCCCAGTGGGGAATGGCCCTAGCCCTCACCCTCCGATCCAACAGGTCCCAGTGGGGAATGGCCATAGCCCTCACCCTCCGATCCAACAGGTCCCAGTAGGGAATGGCCCTAGCCCTCACCCTCCGATCCAACAGGTCCCAGACATTTCTGGGGGGAATGGCCCTAGCCCTCACCCTCCGATCCAACAGGTCCCAGACATTTCTGGGGGGAATGGTCCTAGCCCTCACCCTCCGATCCAACAGGTCCCAGACATTTCTGGGGGGAATGGTCCTAGCCCTCACCCTCCGATCCAACAGGTCCCAGGGGGGAATGGTCCTAGCCCTCACCCTCCGATCCAACAGGTCCCAGTGTAACGCTCATTTCTTCGATGATAAACATGAATCTGACCGGTGAGACAAAACTGTGACTCGTCAGTGAGTCAGTACCAGTCCTGTTTGGTCCAGCGACGGTGGGTTTGTGCCCATAGGCGACGTTGTTGCCGGTGATGTCTGGTGAGGATCTGCCTTACAACAGGCCTACAAGCCCTCAGTCCAGCCTCTCTCAGCCTATTGCGGACATTTGTTGTTACACGTGGTCTGCCACTGCGAGGACGATCAGCTGTCCGTCCTGTCTCCCTGTAGCGCTGTCTTAGGCGTCTCAGTACGGACATTGCAATTTATTTCCCTGGCCACATCTGCAGTCCTCATGCCTCCTTGCAGCATGCTTAAGGCACGTTCACGTAGATGAGCAGGGAGCCTGGGCATCTTTCTTTTGGTGTTTTTCAGAGTCAGTAGAAATGCCTCTTTAGTGTCCTAAGTTTTCATAACTGTGACCTTAATTGCCTACCGTCTGTAAGCTGTTAGTGTCTTAACGACCGTTCCACAGGTGCATGTTCATTAATTGTTTATGGTTCATTGAACAAGCATGGGAAACAGTGTTTAAACCCTTTACAATAAAGATCTGTGAAGTTATTTGGATTTTTACTCATTATCTTTGAAAGACAGGGTCCTGAAAAAGGGATGTTTCTTTTTTTGCTGAGTTTATATAGTTAAAAAAAAAACTTTATTTAACTAGGCAAGTCAGTTAAGAACAAATTCGTATTTACAATGACGGCCTAGATTTAATAATTCGATTTAATTAGATTGAATAAATAGCCCTCTAACCCTATAATAACGCAATATCTATGGTTAAAGCACATAATATCAAACTTGATTTTCCTATATTTTGATTATTATTTGAATTATAGCTAGCTAAGCCACAACAATACCCAGCACATTCCTAATCACGAGTTACTCAGCCCTTTAAAACCCAGACGTCTTCCATTCAACAGCCTGTAAAACCCAGACGTCTTCCGTTCAGCAGCCTGTAAAACCCAGACGTCTTCCGTTCAGCAGCCTGTAAAACCCAGACATCTTCCATTCAACAGCCTGTAAAACCCAGACGTCTTCCGTTCGGCAGCCTGTCGGTCAGATGTCTAATGGTGGTTTTCCTGGAGAGTTTCTCCCTGGGTGGTTTTCCTGGAGAGTGGGTGGTTTTCCTGGGGAGTTTCTCCCTGGGTGGTTTTCCTGGAGAGTTTCTCCCTGGGAGGTTTTCCTGGAGAGTTTCTCCCTGGGTGGTTTTCCTGGAGAGTTTCTCCCTGGGTGGTTTTCCTGGAGAGTTTCTCCCTGGGTGGTTTCCCTGGAGAGTTTCTCCCTGGGAGGTTTTCCTGGAGAGTTTCTCCCTGGGTGGTTTTCCTGGAGAGTTTCTCCCTGGGTGGTTTTCCTGGAGAGTTTCTCCCTGGTTGGTTTCCCTGGAGAGTTTCTCCCTGGCTGGTTTTCCTGGAGAGTTTTTCCCTGGGTGGTTTTCCTGGAGAGTTTCTCCCTGGGTGGTTTTCCTGGAGAGTTTCTCCCTGGGTGGTTTCCCTGGAGAGTTTCTCCCTGGCTGGTTTTCCTGGAGAGTTTCTCCCTGTGAGGGAAGCTTTCCTGAAAGCACCGTATTCTCAGACTGGAATATCCAGTTAGAATCAATTTAGTCAAAATGTTCAAGGGGACCTGGTAGGATGAATCTATATCAGGATGTTGGGGAACGCTGGAGTATTAATGTCAGTCACCTCGAGATCTACGTCACCCATTTACCCATTCACCCATTCATGGTGATCTGCTAATAGACTACATGCACATCAGTACATAATATACTACTAATGTACAGTATATGTCCATTTGTAATTAACCCCTTCTCTTTCTCTCCACAGTTAAAATCTTGTTGTTCTACCTGATCTTCTATGGATGCTTGGCTGGGATTTTCATTGGGACCATCCAGGCCCTGCTGCTAACCCTTAGTAACTACAAACCCACCTACCAGGACAGAGTCGCCCCACCAGGTAAAGACTGCTCTAATCCCCTTATACTGCTTTATGCTGATTTAAACTGCTTTAAACTGCTTTAAACTGCTTTATACTACGTTATACTGCTTTATACTGCTATATACTGCTCTATACTGCTTTATGCTGCTTTATACTGCTTTATACTGCTATATACTGCTCTATACTGCTTTAAACTGCTTTATACTGATTTAAGCTGCTTTATGTTACTTTATACTGCTTTATAGTGCTTTAAGCAGCTTTATACTACTTTATGTTGCTTTATACTGCTTTATATTGATTTATACTGCTCCATACTGCTTTATACTGCTCTCTACTGCTCCATACTACTCTCTACTGCTCCATACTGCTTTATACTGCTCTCTACTGCTTATACTGCTTTATACTGCTCCATACTGCTTTATACTGCTTTATACTGCTCCATACTGCTTTATACTGCTCCATACTGCTTTATACTGCTTATACTGCTCCATACTGCTTTATACTGCTTTATACTGCTCCATACTGCTTTATACTGCTCCATACTGCTCTCTACTCCTCCATACTGCTTTATACTGCTCCATACTGCTTTATACTGCTCCATACTGCTTTATACTGCTCCATACTGCTTTATACTGCTCCATACTGCTTTATACTGCTCCATACTGCTTTATACTGCTCTCTACTGCTTATACTGCTTTATACTGCTCCATACTGCTTTATACTGCTTTATACTGCTCCATACTGCTTTATACTGCTCCATACTGCTCTCTACTGCTCCATACTGCTTTATACTGCTTTATACTGCTCCATATTGCTTATACTGCTCCATACTGCTTTATACTGCTTTATACTGCTCCATACTGCTTATACTGCTCCATACTGCTCCATACTGCTTTATACTGCTCCATACTGCATTATACTGCTTTATACTGCTCTATACTGCTTTATACTGCTTATACTGCTCTATACTGCTTTATACTGCTCCATACTGCTTTATACTGCTCCATACTGCTTTATACTGCTTTATACTGCTCCATACTGCTTTATACTGCTTATACTGCTCTATACTGCTTTATACTGCTCCATACTGCTTTATACTGCTTATACTGCTCCATACTGCTTTATACTGCTCCATACTGCTTTATACTGCTTATACTGCTCCATACTGCTTTATACTGCTCTACTGCTTTATACTGCTCCATACTGCTTTATACTGCTCCATACTGCTCTCTACTGCTTTATACTGCTCCATACTGCTTTATACTGCTCCATACTGCTTTATACGGCTTATACTGCTCCATACTGCTTTATACTGCTCTCTACTGCTTTATACTGCTCCATACTTCTTTATACTGCTCCATACTGCTTTATACTGCTCCATACTGCTCCATACTGCTCTCTACTGCTTTATACTGCTCCATACTGCTTTATACTGCTCCATACTGCTTTATACTGCTCCATACTGCTTTATACTGCTCCATACTGCTTTATACTGCTCCATACTGCTCTCTACTGCTTTATACTGCTCCATACTGCTTATACTGCTCCATACTGCTCTCTACTGCTTTATACTGCTCCATACTGCTTATACTGCTCCATACTGCTTTATACTGCTTTATACTGCTCCATACTGCTTTATACTGCTTTATACTGCTTTATACTGCTCCATACCGCTCCATACTTCTTTATACTGTTTTATACTGCTTATACTGCTCTCTACTGCTTTATACTGCTCTATACTGCTTTATACTGCTCCATACTGCTTTATACTGCTCCATACTGCTTTATACTGCTCTAGGCAATATCCTTTTGTCATTTTGTTAAGTGGGATTTCCATCAGTAGCTAAATGAAGTGTCAAGGTGTGAGACACGCTGTGGGGTTGGTAGTGACTGAGGGGTGAAGTAAAAGTGTCACTCCAGTCTCCAGATTTCCTCTTTTGTCCTCTATTGCTCCTCAAGCAGTGGGGAGGCCGATGACATCACAGTTTCCCATCAGACCCTACTCCTTGAAGTTTGCAGTTGTCTAGAAAAAAAAACGATTTTGCAGTTGTTGTTTTTTTTACTCTTTAGTGTGTTTATACTTTAGTGTGTTTATACTTTAGTGTATTTATACTTTAGTGTATTTATACTTTAGTGTGTTTATACTTTAGTGTATTTATACTTTAGTGTATTTATACTTTAGTGTATTTATACTTTAGTGTGTTTATACTTTAGTGTATTTATACTTTAGTGTGTTTATACTTTAGTGTATTTATACTTTAGTGTGTTTATACTTTAGTGTATTTATACTTAGGGTATTTATACTTTAGTGTATTTATACTTTAGTGTATTTATACTTTAGTGTGTTTATACTTCACTTTTCAACAGTACATGTAAAAAAATATATATATAATCGCTGGAAGAACTCTTTAAATCTTTAGTCATAACACTGTTTACTATATTGAATTGGCTCAGTGGAACAGATTTAAACCAATTATAATTAGAGGATTCTAGCTGTGCAGTTAATGGGTTTTACAGAGAACATTTCTACAAGTGTACATAAATGGATCTAGAATGATGATTGAAACATATATGCCTAGAAAGTGTATAATAATTATCTGAAAGGCCTAAATAACCTCATATCAATAAAGACTATATTTGAATAGGCTTTTATCAGAATCAACCATAATGCTTTGAGCTTCAATTGAGGGCTTCTAACATGTTGTTATTGAGGTCCGGTCGGTGAAGGATTGTGGCTACTGGTCTCCTTTGTGCTGCTGTTATGTGGTTGACTGTCCTATTTCCAAGGTTTCTGTCAAAAGCTGCTCCTCAACACCTCCTCCTCTCCACTGAAGGTTCCTCTGACCTCAGACAGCTTCAGCCATTTTGTCCTTCCTCTTCCCTTGCATGCCTGTCCACTTCCCTCCGCATTCTTCATCTCTGGGAAACACAACACTTCACAACTTCTACCGGGACTCGATTGGCCTGTCTGTTCATGAACACATCTTTGGGAATTAAGTTGAGCACCCTGCGTGTGGAGGACAGCTCATATGAGCCTATTTTTAGTTTTTCCTTCATAAGGTGGAATCAGAAATTCTTTCTGTAATCTTTTAAAGGCATGTTTAAAGAGACGCAACAGTGTAGCCTGTTGTGTGATACGTTACAGCTGCTGTTGCTTCCTTAATATGACAGGGAGTACATTCTCAATATCTCTCTCTCTCTCTCTCGCGCTTTCTCTCTCTCTCAGCCCTGCCTTCCGTGCCAAGGCCCGTTTGCACAGCACACACTATTGCCCAGGTGGTATTTTTAGCAGCCATTTTAAAGACTGGCACCATCACATGGGTCTGTTTGCCTGTTGGCTATTTAGTTGTGGAGTGTCATGAGCTGAAATGTGTTCCATTGGTGGCCACATAAAGGAAGGAGCAAGTCCCCCCTCTCATTCTGAAGCTAAAAGTTTCCATTGGTGGCCACATAAAGGAAGGAGAAAGTCCCGCCTCTCATTCTGAGGATAAAAGTTTCCATTGTGAGTGAAGAGCACGTGAGGCTGGCGGTTGGGTAGGGGGTGTGGGGGTGTGGAGACTTTCAACAAGCCATGACTGGAAGTAAAACAGCTATATTGAACATTTGACTCCACATAACATGTACTAGGACAAATATTTTGAGTAACATTAAGCTTAAAGACGTGAACGGTTGGTTTTCATTGAGATCTTATGCAATAGACTCTGGATAAGGATTTGTATTTGGATGTTGAGGAAGGAGTCTGGTAAAGAAACAATGATGGTTCCTCTCCCTCTCTCTCTCTCTGTCTCTCTCTCTTCTCTCTCTCTCTCTCTCTCTCTCTCTCTCTCTCTCTCTCTCTCTCTCTCTCTCTCTCTCTCTGTCTCTGTCTCTCTGTCTCTCTCTCTTTCTCTCTCTCTCTCTGTCTCTCTCTCTCTCCTCTCTCTTCTCTCTCTCTCTCTCTCTCTGTTTCTGTTCTACCTGAAGTTATTTTTACTATTACTTTGACATTACTATTACTACATTGTTGGGTTTAGAGTGTGCAAGAAAGGCATTTCCCTGTACGTGTGCTCGTGACGTTAAAACGTGAAAGTTGCCACGCCTAGCTGTGACCCTGTGTGTGTACCAGGTCTGTCTGTCTGTGGAAAAGTACTACCACGGTTTAGACACAGCCCATCTGAAGAGAGCTATTAGACACCAGAGGGGGGGGGGGGGGGGGGGGGGGGGGGGGGTCTGAGGTTTCTACTGTTTGATAAACCCTAACACTAACAAAAATGTATTAATAGGTAACCTTCATTTATAGCTATAAATCATTGAATTCAGGATTATATATGTCTATTAACGCTGGTGTGTATACAGATATTATTGAGTGTTGGTAGATATATTGAAAAAATAAAACAAAAACAGACTTTAGTTTCCCAGCTGATCTGTGATTCGTCCACATACACTCCCCCTATTCATGTATTTGGACAGGGAAGCTATAACGTATAATTTGTCTCTATACTCCAGCATTTTGGATTCGAGATCAAATCTTTTAATATATGAAGATACATATCTGTTTTATAATTTAGAAATTAAAGAAATGTATGTATCTAGTCCCCCCCCTAGGATAGTACCCCCCAGGATAGTCCCCCCCAGGATAGTCCCCCCCATCTGGTACTGGTACTTCCTGTATATAGCTCCACATTGATCTGGTACTTCCTGTATATAGCTCCACATTGATCTGGTACTCCCTGTATATAACTCCACATTGATCTGGTACTGGTACTTCCTGTATATAGCTCCACATTGATCTGGTACTTCCTGTATATAGCTCCACATTGATCTGGTACTCCCTGTGTATAGCTCCACATTGATCTGGTACTGGTACTTCCTGTATATAACTCCATATTGATCTGGTACTGGTACTTCTTGTATATAGCTCCACATTTATCTGGTACTCCCTGTATATAGCTCCACATTGATCTGGTACTGGTACTCCCTGTATATAGCTCCACATTGATCTGGTACTTCCTGTATGTAGCTCCACATTGATCTGGTACTTCCTGTATATAGCTCCACATTGATCTGGTACTTCCTGTATATAGCTCCACATTGATCTGGTACTTCCTGTATATAGCTCCACATTGATCTGGTACTTCCTGTATATAGCTCCACATTGATCTGGTACTTCCTGTATATAGCTCCACATTGATCTGGTACTTCCTGTATATAGCTCCATTCTTGTGTATTTTATTTTATTCCTGTTTTGGTGCTGTTTTTACTCTGCATTGTTGGGAAGGGCTTGTAAGCAAAGCATTTCACAGTAAAGTCTAACCAGTTGTTTCGGCGTATTTGACAAATTAAATTGGATTTGATTTGACTCTACAAACTTGTTGAATTGCTGTTTGTTTTGGCTGTGTTTGGGATTATTTTGAGGCTACAGATGAAATCAGTTATGATGAACTTCATAGGGTGTTGAAAGGTCACGGTGACCAGCTACAGATGAAATCAGTTATGATGAACTTCACAGGGTGGTGAAAGGTCACGGTGACCAGCTACAGATGAAATCAGTTATGATGAACTTCACAGGGTGGTGAAAGTGAACTGTGAGCTTGATGCTCCTTTACAAATAAATATCCAGGGTCTTATTCTTATTCAACGATGGTCGATGCTGGGCTGCCGTTGGACAAATTAATATAACCTCGCTCTTTTATCATCATGTAGGCTTTGCCCATACTGTATCAGCCAGCTGTTGCCTAGAGCGAATGTGCCATTACCAAAGTGGGCACATTCGTTATATATCACAAACAAACAATGGTGACAAAGTGCTTTCATTTCTAAACAGTAAAACAGATACAGTTGAAGTCGGAAGTTTACATACACCTTAGCCAAATACATTTAAACTCAGTTTTTCACAATTCCTGACATTTAATCCTAGTAAAAATGTCCTGTCTTAGGTCAGTTAGGATCACCACTTTATTTTAAGAATGTGAAATGTCAGAATAATAGTAGAGAGAATGATTTATTTCAGCTTTTATTTATTTCATCACATTCCCAGTGGGTCAGAAGTTTACATACACTCAATTAGTATTTGGTAGCATTGCCTTTAAATTGTTTAACTTGGGTCAAATGTTTCGGGTAGCCTTCCACAAGCTTCCCACAATAAGTTAGGTGAATTTTGGCCCATTCCTCCTGACAGAGCTGGTGTAACTGAGTCAGGTTTGTAGGCCTCCTTGCTCGCACACACTTTTTCAGTTCTGCCCACAAATTGTCTATGGGATTGAGGTCAGGGCTTTGATGGCCACTCCAATACCTTGACTTTGTTGTCCTTAAGCCATTTTGCCACAACTTTGGAAGTATGCTTGGGGTCATTGTCCATTTGGAAGACCCATTTGCGACCAAGCTTTAACTTCCTGACTGATGTCTTGAGATGTTGCTTCAATATATCCACATAATTGTCCTGCCTCATGACGCCATCTATTTTGTGAAGTGCACCAGTCCTTCCTGCAGAAAAGCACCCCCACAACATGATGCTGCCACCCCCGTGCTTCACGGTTGGGATGGTGTTCTTTGGCTTGCAAGCCTCCCCCTTTTTCCTCCAAACATAACGATGGTCATTATGGCCAAACAGTTCTGTTTTTGTTTCATCAGACCAGAGGACAGTTTTCCAAAAGTACAATCTTTGTTCCCATGTGCAGTTGCAAACTATAGTCTGGCTTTTTTATGGCGGTTTTGGAGCAGTGGCTTCTTCCTTGCTGAGCGGCCTTTCAGGTTACGTCGATATAGGACTCGTTTTACTGTGGATATAGATACTTTTGTACCTGTTTCCTCCAGCATCTTCACACGGTCCTTTGCTGTTGTTCTGGGATTGATTTGCACTTTTCGCACCAAAGTACGTTCTTCTCTAGGAGACAGAACGCGTCTCCTTCCTGAGCGGTATGACGGCTGCGTGGTCCCATGGTGTTTATACTTGTGTACTATTGTTTGTACAGATGAATGTGGTACCTTCAGGCATTTGGAAATTGCTACCAAGGATGAACCAGAC
Source organism: Salvelinus namaycush (assembly GCF_016432855.1). Lineage (NCBI taxonomy): Eukaryota > Metazoa > Chordata > Actinopteri > Salmoniformes > Salmonidae > Salvelinus > Salvelinus namaycush. The sequence continues at coordinate 49,133,250 of NC_052316.1, read as the reverse complement.
TTGTGGAGGTCTACCATTTTTTTCTGACATCTTGACTGATTTCTTTAGATTTTCCCATGATGTCAAGCAAAGAGGCACTGAGTTTGAAGGTAGGCCTTGAATTACATCCACAGGTACACCTCCAATTGACTCAAAAGATGTCAATTAGCCTATCAGAAGCTTCTAAAGCCATGACATAATTTTCTGGAATTTTCCAAGCTGTTTAAAGGCACAGTCAACTTAGTGTACCTAAACTTCTGACCCACTGGAATTGTGATACACTGAATTATAAGTGAAATAATCTGTCTGTAAACAATTGTTGGAAAAATTACTTGTGTCATGCACAAACTAGATGTCCTAACCGACTTGCCAAAACTATAGTTTGTTGACAAGAAATGTGTGGAGTGGTTGAAAAACAAGTTTTAATGACTCCAACTTAAGTGTATGTAACTTCAACTGTATGTATAAAAATACCCTAAAATAAAAGATGACATTTTGTACTGTCGCTTCAGATATATTTTTTATCTCAAAGCCAAAATGCTGGAGTATAGATCCAAATGAAAGGTTTTAGCGTCACTGTCCAAATAAATACATAGTATGACCCAATTTTTACCCTCTCCACCTGGTAGTACTTCCTCTATAGCCCTATTTAATACCCTCTCCACCTGGTAGTACTTCCCCTATCTTCCTCTATAGCCCTATTTAATACCCTCTCCACCTGGCAGTACTTCCTCTATAGCTCTATTTAATACCCTCTCCACCTGGTAGTACTTCCTCTATCTTCCTCTATAGCCCTATTTAATACCCTCTCCACCTGGTAGTACTTCCTCTATAGCCCTATTTAATACCCTCTCCACCTGGTAGTACTTCCTCTATAGCTCTATTTAATACCCTCTCTACCTGGCAGTACTTCCTCTATAGCTCTATTTAATACCCTCTCCACCTGGTAGTACTTCCACTATAGCCCTATTTAATACCCTCTCCACCTGGTAGTACTTCCACTATAGCCCTATTTAATACCCTCTCCACCTGGCAGTACTTCCTCTATAGCCCTATTTAATACCCTCTCCACCTGGTAGTACTTCCTCTATCTTCCTCTATAGCCCTATTTAATACCCTCTCCACCTGGTAGTACTTCCTCTATCTTCCTCTAAAGCCCAATTTTTACCCTCTCTACCTGGCAGTACTTCCTCTATAGCCCTATTTAATACCCTCTCCACCTGGTAGTACTTCCTCTATCTTCCTCTAAAGCCCTATTTAATACCCTCTCCACCTGGTAGTACTTCCTCTATAGCCCTATTTAATACCCTCTCCACCTGGTAGTACTTCCCCTATCTTCCTCTATAGCCCTATTTAATACCCTCTCTACCTGGCAGTACTTCCTCTATAGCCCTATTTAATACCCTCTCCACCTGGCAGTACTTCCTCTATAGCCCTATTTAATACCCTCTCCACCTGGTAGTACTTCCTCTATAGCCCTATTTAATACCCTCTCCACCTGGTAGTACTTCCTCTATCTTCCTCTATAGCCCTATTTAATACCCTCTCCACCTGGCAGTACTTCCTCTATAGCCCTATTTAATACCCTCTCCACCTGGTAGTACTTCCTCGATCTTCCTCTATAGCCCTATTTAATACCCTCTCTACCTGGTAGTACTTCCTCTATAGCCCTATTTAATACCCTCTCCACCTGGCAGTACTTCCTCTATAGCCCTATTTAATACCCTCTCCACCTGGTAGTACTTCCTCTATCTTCCTCTATAGCCCTATTTAATACCCTCTCTACCTGGCAGTACTTCCTCTATAGCCCTATTTAATACCCTCTCCACCTGGCAGTACTTCCTCTATAGCCATATTTAATACCCTCTCCACCTGGTAGTACTTCCTCGATCTTCCTCTATAGCCCTATTTAATACCCTCTCTACCTGGCAGTACTTCCTCTATAGCCCTATTTAATACCCTCTCCACCTGGCAGTACTTCCTCTATAGCCCTATTTAATACCCTCTCCACCTGGTAGTACTTCCTCTATCTTCCTCTATAGCCCTATTTAATACCCTCTCTACCTGGCAGTACTTCCTCTATAGCCCTATTTAATACCCTCTCCACCTGGTAGTACTTCCTCTATCTTCCAATAATAGCCCTATTTAATACCCTCCTCACCTGGCAGTACTTCCTCTATAGCCCTATTTAATACCCTCTCCACCTGGTAGTACTTCCTCTATCTTCCTCTATAGCCCTATTTAATACCCTCTCTACCTGGCAGTACTTCCTCTATAGCCCTATTTAATACCCTCTCCACCTGGCAGTACTTCCTCTATAGCCCTATTTAATACCCTCTCTACCTGGCAGTACTTCCTCTATCTTCCTCTATAGCCCTATTTAATACCCTCTCTACCTGGCAGTACTTCCTCTATAGCCCTATTTAATACCCTCTCCACCTGGTAGTACTTCCTCTATCTTCCTCTAAAGCCCTATTTAATACCCTCTCCACCTGGTAGTACTTCCTCTATAGCCCTATTTAATACCCTCTCCACCTGGCAGTACTTCCTCTATAGCCCTATTTAATACCCTCTCCACCTGGTAGTACTTCCTCTATCTTCCTCTATAGCCCTATTTAATACCCTCTCTACCTGGCAGTACTTCCTCTATCTTCCTCTATAGCCCTATTTAATACCCTCTCTACCTGGCAGTACTTCCTCTATAGCCCTATTTAATACCCTCTCCACCTGGTAGTACTTCCTCGATCTTCCTCTATAGCCCTATTTAATACCCTCTCTACCTGGCAGTACTTCCTCTATAGCCCTATTTAATACCCTCTCCACCTGGCAGTACTTCCTCTATAGCCCTATTTAATACCCTCTCCACCTGGCAGTACTTCCTCTATAGCCCTATTTAATACCCTCTCCACCTGGTAGTACTTCCTCTATAGCTCTATTTAATACCCTCTCCACCTGGCAGTACTTCCTCTATAGCCCTATTTAATACCCTCTCCACCTGGCAGTACTTCCTCTATAGCCCTATTTAATACCCTCTCCACCTGGCAGTACTTCCTCTATAGCCCTATTTAATACCCTCTCCACCTGGTAGTACTTCCTCTATAGCCATATTTTGTACTCTCTCCACCTACAGGTCTATCATCCATACTAACCCAGGGTGTTGTCTATCATCCATACTGACCCAGTGTGTTGTTTACCTACAGGTTTATCATCCATACTGACCCAGTGTGTTGTTTACCTACAGGTTTATCATCCATACTAACCCAGTGTGTTGTCTACCTACAGGTCTGACCCAGTGTGTTGTCTACCTACAGGTTTATCATCCATACTAACCCTGTGTGTTGTCTACCTACAGGTCTGACCCAGTGTGTTGTCTACCTACAGGTCTAACCCAGTGTGTTGTCTACCTACAGGTTTATCCCAGTGTGTTGTCTACCTACAGGTTTATCCCAGTGTGTTGTCTACCTACAGGTTTATCCCAGTGTGTTGTCTACCTACAGGTTTATCATCCATACTAACCCAGTGTGTTGTCTACCTACAGGTTTATCATCCATACTAACCCAGTGTGTTGTCTACCTACAGGTCTGACCCAGTGTGTTGTCTACCTACAGGTCTAACCCAGTGTGTTGTCTACCTACAGGTCTGACCCAGTGTGTTGTCTACCTACAGGTCTAACCCAGTGTGTTGTCTACCTACAGGTCTGACCCAGTGTGTTGTCTACCTACAGGTCTAACCCAGTGTGTTGTCTACCTACAGGTCTAACCCAGTGTGTTGTCTACCTACAGGTCTAACCCAGTGTGTTGTCTACCTACAGGTCTAACCCAGTGTGTTGTCTACCTACAGGTCTAACCCAGTGTGTTGTCTACCTACAGGTCTAACCCAGTGTGTTGTCTACCTACAGGTCTAACCCAGTGTGTTGTCTACCTACAGGTCTAACCCAGTGTGTTGTCTACCTACAGGTCTGACCCAGTGTGTTGTCTACCATCCATACTAACCCAGTGTGTTGTCTACCTACAGGTCTGACCCAGTGTGTTGTCTACCTACAGGTCTGACCCAGTGTGTTGTCTACCTACAGGTCTGACCCAGTGTGTTGTCTACCTACAGGTCTGACCCAGTGTGTTGTCTACCTACAGGTCTGACCCAGTGTGTTGTCTACCTACAGGTCTGACCCAGTGTGTTGTCTACCTACAGGTTTATCATCCATACTAACCCAGTGTGTTGTCTACCTACAGGTTTATCATCCATACTAACCCAGTGTGTTGTCTACCTACAGGTCTAACCCAGTGTGTTGTCTACCTACAGGTCTGACCCAGTGTGTTGTCTACCTACAGGTCTGACCCAGTGTGTTGTCTACCTACAGGTCTAACCCAGTGTGTTGTCTACCTACAGGTCTAACCCAGTGTGTTGTCTACCTACAGGTCTAACCCAGTGTGTTGTCTACCTACAGGTCTAACCCAGTGTGTTGTCTACCTACAGGTCTAACCCAGTGTGTTGTCTACCTACAGGTCTAACCCAGTGTGTTGTCTACCTACAGGTCTATCCCAGTGTGTTGTCTACCTACAGGTCTGACCCAGTGTGTTGTCTACCTACAGGTCTAACCCAGTGTGTTGTCTACCTACAGGTCTAACCCAGTGTGTTGTCTACCTACAGGTCTAACCCAGTGTGTTGTCTACCTACAGGTCTGACCCAGTGTGTTGTCTACCTACAGGTCTAACCCAGTGTGTTGTCTACCATCCATACTAACCCAGTGTGTTGTCTACCTACAGGTCTGACCCAGTGTGTTGTCTACCTACAGGTCTAACCCAGTGTGTTGTCTACCATCCATACTAACCCAGTGTGTTGTCTACCTACAGGTCTGACCCAGTGTGTTGTCTACCTACAGGTCTGACCCAGTGTGTTGTCTACCTACAGGTCTAACCCAGTGTGTTGTCTACCATCCATACTAACCCAGTGTGTTGTCTACCTACAGGTCTAACCCAGTGTGTTGTCTACCTACAGGTCTAACCCAGTGTGTTGTCTACCTACAGGTCTGACCCAGTGTGTTGTCTACCTACAGGTCTAACCCAGTGTGTTGTCTACCTACAGGTCTGACCCAGTGTGTTGTCTACCTACAGGTCTGACCCAGTGTGTTGTCTACCTACAGGTCTGACCCAGTGTGTTGTCTACCTACAGGTCTAACCCAGTGTGTTGTCTACCTACAGGTCTGACCCAGTGTGTTGTCTACCTACAGGTCTAACCCAGTGTGTTGTCTACCTACAGGTCTGACCCAGTGTGTTGTCTACCATCCATACTAACCCAGTGTGTTGTCTACCTACAGGTCTAACCCAGTGTGTTGTCTACCATCCATACTAACCCAGTGTGTTGTCTACCATCCATACTAACCCAGTGTGTTGTCTACCATCCATACTAACCCAGTGTGTTGTCTACCATCCATACTAACCCAGTGTGTTGTCTACCATCCATACTAACCCAGTGTGTTGTCTACCTACAGGTCTAACCCAGTGTGTTGTCTACCATCCATACTAACCCAGTGTGTTGTCTACCTACAGGTCTAACCCAGTGTGTTGTCTACCTACAGGTCTAACCCAGTGTGTTGTCTATCTACAGGTCTAACCCAGTGTGTTGTCTACCTACAGGTCTGACCCAGTGTGTTGTCTACCTACAGGTCTAACCCAGTGTGTTGTCTACCATCCATACTAACCCAGTGTGTTGTCTACCTACAGGTCTAACCCAGTGTGTTGTCTACCTACAGGTCTAACCCAGTGTGTTGTCTATCTACAGGTCTAACCCAGTGTGTTGTCTACCATCCATACTAACCCAGTGTGTTGTCTACCTACAGGTCTAACCCAGTGTGTTGTCTACCATCCATACTAACCCAGTGTGTTGTCTACCTACAGGTCTAACCCAGTGTGTTGTCTACCTACAGGTCTAACCCAGTGTGTTGTCTACCTACAGGTCTAACCCAGTGTGTTGTCTATCTACAGGTCTAACCCAGTGTGTTGTCTATCTACAGGTCTAACCCAGTGTGTTGTCTATCTACAGGTCTAACCCAGTGTGTTGTCTACCTACAGGTCTAACCCAGTGTGTTGTCTACCTACAGGTCTAACCCAGTGTGTTGTCCACCATCCATACTAACCCAGTGTGTTGTCTACCTACAGGTCTAACCCAGTGTGTTGTCTACCTACAGGTCTAACCCAGTGTGTTGTCTACCTACAGGTCTAACCCAGTGTGTTGTCTACCTACAGGTCTAACCCAGTGTGTTGTCTACCTACAGGTCTGACCCAGTGTGTTGTCTACCTACAGGTCTAACCCAGTGTGTTGTCTACCTACAGGTCTAACCCAGTGTGTTGTCTATCTACAGGTCTAACCCAGTGTGTTGTCTATCTACAGGTCTAACCCAGTGTGTTGTCTATCTACAGGTCTAACCCAGTGTGTTGTCTATCTACAGGTCTAACCCAGTGTGTTGTCTACCTACAGGTCTGACCCAGTGTGTTGTCTACATACAGGTCTAACCCAGTGTGTTGTCTACCTACAGGTCTAACCCAGTGTGTTGTCTACCTACAGGTCTGACCCAGTGTGTTGTCTACCTACAGGTCTGACCCAGTGTGTTGTCTACCTACAGGTCTAACCCAGTGTGTTGTCTACCTACAGGTCTGACCCAGTGTGTTGTCTACCTACAGGTCTAACCCAGTGTGTTGTCTACCTACAGGTCTAACCCAGTGTGTTGTCTACCTACAGGTCTGACCCAGTGTGTTGTCTACCTACAGGTCTAACCCAGTGTGTTGTCTACCTACAGGTCTGACCCAGTGTGTTGTCTACCTACAGGTCTAACCCAGTGTGTTGTCTACCTACAGGTCTAACCCAGTGTGTTGTCTACCTACAGGTCTAACCCAGTGTGTTGTCTACCTACAGGTCTAACCCAGTGTGTTGTCTACCTACAGGTCTGACCCAGTGTGTTGTCTACCTACAGGTCTAACCCAGTGTGTTGTCTACCTACAGGTCTAACCCAGTGTGTTGTCCACCATCCATACTAACCCAGTGTGTTGTCTACCTACATGTCTAACCCAGTGTGTTGTCTACCTACAGGTCTAACCCAGTGTGTTGTCTACCTACAGGTCTAACCCAGTGTGTTGTCTATCTACAGGTCTAACCCAGTGTGTTGTCCACCATCCATACTAACCCAGTGTGTTGTCTACCTACAGGTCTGACCCAGTGTGTTGTCTACCATCCATACTAACCCAGTGTGTTGTCTACCTACAGGTCTAACCCAGTGTGTTGTCTACCTACAGGTCTAACCCAGTGTGTTGTCTACCTACAGGTCTAACCCAGTGTGTTGTCTACCTACAGGTCTAACCCAGTGTGTTGTCTACCTACAGGTCTAACCCAGTGTGTTGTCTACCTACAGGTCTAACCCAGTGTGTTGTCTACCTACAGGTCTGACCCAGTGTGTTGTCTACCTACAGGTCTAACCCAGTGTGTTGTCTACCTACAGGTCTGACCCAGTGTGTTGTCTACCTACAGGTCTAACCCAGTGTGTTGTCTACCTACAGGTCTGACCCAGTGTGTTGTCTACCTACAGGTCTAACCCAGTGTGTTGTCTACCTACAGGTCTAACCCAGTGTGTTGTCTACCTACAGGTCTGACCCAGTGTGTTGTCTACCTACAGGTCTAACCCAGTGTGTTGTCTACCTACAGGTCTGACCCAGTGTGTTGTCTACCTACAGGTCTAACCCAGTGTGTTGTCTACCTACAGGTCTGACCCAGTGTGTTGTCTACCTACAGGTCTAACCCAGTGTGTTGTCTACCTACAGGTCTGACCCAGTGTGTTGTCTACCTACAGGTCTAACCCAGTGTGTTGTCTACCTACAGGTCTAACCCAGTGTGTTGTCTACCATCCATACTAACCCAGTGTGTTGTCTATCTACAGGTCTAACCCAGTGTGTTGTCTACCTACAGGTCTAACCCAGTGTGTTGTCTACCTACAGGTCTAACCCAGTGTGTTGTCTACCTACAGGTCTAACCCAGTGTGTTGTCTACCTACAGGTCTAACCCAGTGTGTTGTCTACCTACAGGTCTAACCCAGTGTGTTGTCTACCTACAGGTCTAACCCAGTGTGTTGTCTACCTACAGGTCTAACCCAGTGTGTTGTCTACCTACAGGTCTAACCCAGTGTGTTGTCTACCTACAGGTTTATCCCACACCCCACGCTCTGAAAAGTTTGAGATCTCTTACAATGTCAACGATGTGGAGACGTATCTGAAGTACACCAAGAGCATCAAGGAGTTCCTGGAGATGTACGATGATGAGAGGCAGACCGACCAGATGAAGTACGAAGACTGTGGAGGCAAGTACAGACTAGTAGAAACTAGTACACACTAGTACAGACTAGTAGACACTAGTACAGACTAGTAGAAACTAGTACAGACTAGAGGTCGACCGGTTATGATTTTTAAATGCCGATACCGATACCGATTATTGGAGGACAAAAAAAGCCGATACCGATTAATCGGCCGATTTATAAAAATAAAAAAAATGTTTTTTAAAATATATATATATATATATATCATACACACACACACATTTTTGTAATAATCTCAATTGCAACAATACTGAATGAACAATGAACACTATTATTTTAACTTAATATAATACATAAATACGCACACAGCTCTGAAGTGACAATGATACTGAAGAGTCTGCTTAGGAGACAAATACTCTCAACTGTTTGAATAAAAATAGAGTTTAAGTTACCTGTGATGAATGTTGAAAACAAAAACTTTAATTTCTATATGCAGGAAATCCTATTTTAATAATGGGCATGGTAAGAATTGACAACCAAAGTGCGAGTCATAATTCCCATGACGCCTAGCAAAATCTGAAAAGCGGTTCCTTCATTTATTCCATAGGATATTTTTAGATTCACTTAAAATAAGGTCTGTGTTTCGTGTAGGCTTACATCACCGTTTCAATTTTATAACTGTAGATATCCATAGGACAAGGTAACTCTGATCAATATTGGCTAAATATAAGCGAAGATAAACTTTTTTGTAGAGTGGATTTATGAAAATATGTTGACAAACGTTACCTTATCCTAGTGAGATTTACACGGGTATCAAAACGTCGAGGCGGTTTAAGCCTGCACGAAACACAGACCTTATTTGAAGTAGATCAAGACATTCTCTATGGAAGACATGAACGGTAAAATAACGAAGGAACCCCTTTCAAATTCAGCCGCAAGTTATTACAGGAATTATAACGCGTCGACTATTTCTCTCTAAACCATATACCTTTGACTAATCCGGAAACTATCACCTCGAAAACAAAACGTTTATTCCGTTCCGTATTTTATCTAACGGGTGGCATCCATGAGTCTAAATATTCCTGTTACATTGCACAACCTTCAATGTTGTCATAATTACGTAAAGTTCTGGCAAATTAGTTCGCAAAGAGCCAGGCGGCCCAAACTGTTGCATATACCCTGACTCTGCGTGCAATGAACGCAAGAGAAATGACACAATTTCACCTGGTTAATATTGCCTGCTAACCTGGATTTCTTTTAGCTAAATATGCAGGTTTAAAAATATATACTTGTGTATTGATTTTAAGAAAGGCATTGATGTTTATGGTTAAGTACACATTGGAGCAATGACAGTCATTGATTGATTGTTTTTTATAAGATAAGTTTAATGCTAGCTAGCAACTTACCTTAGCTTACTGCATTCGCTAACAGGCAGGCTCCTCGTGGAGTGCAATGTAATCAATGCAAGATTGGATCCCCGAGCTGACAAGGTTACAAATCTGTCGTTCTGCTTCGTTTAGGGGGTTCCTAGGCCGTCATTGAAAATAAGAATGTGTTCTTAACTGACTTGCCTAATTAAATAAAGATTAAATAAAGATTAAATAAAGATTAAATAAAGGTGTAAAAAAATGAAAAAGAAAAAAAAAACGTCAAATCAGCGCCCCAAAATACCGATTTCCGATTGTTATGAAAACTTGAAAATCGGCCGATTAATCGCTCGACCTCTAGTACAGACTAGTAGACACTAGTACAGACTAGTACAGACTAGTAGAAACTAGTACAGACTAGTACAGACTAGTAGAAACTAGTACAGACTAGTAGACACAAGTACAGACTAGTACAGACTAGTAGAAACTAGTAGACACTAGTACAGACTAGTAGACACTAGTACAGACTAGTAGACGATAGTACAGACTAGTAGACACTAGTATATACTAGTAGACACTAGTACAGACTAGTAGACACTAGTACAGACTAGTAGACGATAGTACAGACTAGTAGACGATAGTACAGACTAGTAGACACTAGTATATACTAGTAGACACTAGTACAGACTAGTAGACGATAGTACAGACTAGTAGACGATAGTACAGACTAGTAGACACTAGTACAGACTAGTAGACACTAGTACAGACTAGTAGAAACTAGTACAGACTAGTAGACACTAGTACAGACTAGTAGACACTAGTACAGACTAGTAGAAACTAGTACAGACTAGTAGACACTAGTACAGACTAGTAGACACTAGTACAGACTAGTACAGACTAGTAGAAACTAGTACAGACTAGTAGACACAAGTACAGACTAGTACAGACTAGTAGAAACTAGTAGACACTAGTACAGACTAGTAGACACTAGTACAGACTAGTAGACGATAGTACAGACTAGTAGACACTAGTATATACTAGTAGACACTAGTACAGACTAGTAGACACTAGTACAGACTAGTAGATGATAGTACAGACTAGTAGACGATAGTACAGACTAGTAGACACTAGTACAGACTAGTACAGACTAGTAGACACTAGTACAGCCTAGTAGACACTAGTACAGACTAGTAGAAACTAGTACAGACTAGTAGACACTAGTACAGACTAGTAGAAACTAGTACAGACTAGTAGAAACTAGTACAGACTAGTAGAAACTAGTACAGACTAGTAGACACTAGTACAGACTAGTAGACACTAGTACAGACTAGTAGACACTAGTACAGACTAGTAGAAACTAGTACACACTAGTACAGACTAGTAGACACTAGTACAGACTAGTAGAAACTAGTACACACTAGTACAGACTAGTAGACACTAGTACAGACTAGTAGACACTAGTACAGACTAGTAGAAACTAGTACACACTAGTACAGACTAGTATACACTAGTACAGACTAGTAGACACTAGTACAGACTAGTAGACACTAGTACAGACTAGTAGAAACTAGTACACACTAGTACAGACTAGTAGACACTAGTACAGACTAGTAGACACTAGTACAGACTAGTAGACACTAGTACAGACTAGTAGAAACTAGTACACACTAGTACAGACTAGTAGACACTAGTACAGACTAGTAGACACTAGTACAGACTAGTAGACACTAGTACAGACTAGTAGACACTAGTACAGACTAGTACAGACTAGTAGACACTAGTACAGACTAGTAGACACTAGTACAGACTAGTAGACACTAGTACAGACTAGTAGACACTAGTACAGACTAGTAGACACTAGTACAGACTAGTAGACACTAGTACAGACTAGTAGACACTAGTACAGACTAGTAGAAACTAGTAGACACTAGTACAGACTAGTAGACACTAGTACAGACTAGTAGACGATAGTACAGACTAGTAGACACTAGTATATACTAGTACAGACTAGTAGACACTAGTACAGACTAGTAGACACTAGTACAGACTAGTAGACACTAGTACAGACTAGTAGACACTAGTACAGACTAGTAGAAACTAGTACACACTAGTACAGACTAGTAGACACTAGTACAGACTAGTAGAAACTAGTACAGACTAGTAGACACAAGTACAGACTAGTAGACACTATCCATATATAGTCCCAAATGGCACTATATTCCCTTCATAGCACACTACTTTTATTTATTTAACCTTTATTTAACTAAGCAATTCAGTTAAGAACAATTTCTTGTTTTACTATGACGGCCTACCCCAGGCCAAACCGTCCCCAAACCCGGACGACGCTGGGCCAATTACGCACCGCCCCATGGGACTCCCGATCACGGCCGGCAGTGATACAGCCCGGGATCGAACCAGGGTCTGTAGTGACACATCTAGCACTGAGATGTGGTGACTTAGACCGCTGAGCCACTCGGGAGCCTTTTGACCAGGGCACTAAATAGGGAATAGGGTGCCATCTGGGATGCAAGTCTGGAACAGTACTGAATGAATATGCATGGCTTAATCAATATGCAATATAATGTCAGATTGATCATTGGCTGATTGATTGAATTTATGTTGGGTGTTTAATATTGTTAAACATGATTGTTTAACGTCTGGTACATTGGGGTTATTGACTACTTCTGTGTGTTTATACTGTTTTAATATAAAATCATGAAAGGCTTTTACAGAACACACACGCTGGCTTAAACATTTCTAGGTACCCTGTTTAGCTATGCTGTGTCTGGTGTATTAATGTACCCTGGTAGGGGTTAGTCATGCTGTGTGGTGTATTAATGTACCCTGGTAGGGGTTAGTCATTAATGTACCCTGGTAGGGGTTAGTCATGCTGTGTGGTGTATTAATGTACCCTGGTAGGGGTTAGTCATGCTGTCTGGTGTATTAATGTACCCTGTTAGGGGTTAGTCATGCTGTGTGGTGTATTAATGTACCCTGGTAGGGGTTAGTCATGCTGTCTGGTGTATTAATGTACCCTGGTAGGGGTTAGTCATGCTGTGTGGTGTATTAATGTACCCTGGTAGGGGTTAGTCATGCTGTGTCTGGTGTATTAATGTACCCTGTTAGGGGTTAGTCATGCTGTCTGGTGTATTAATGTACCCTGGTAGGGGTTAGTCATGCTGTGTGGTGTATTAATGTACCCTGGTAGGGGTTAGTCATGCTGTGTCTGGTGTATTAATGTACCCTGTTAGGGGTTAGTCATGCTGTCTGGTGTATTAATGTACCCTGGTAGGGGTTAGTCATGCTGTGTCTGGTGTATTAATGTACCCTGTTAGGGGTTAGTCATGCTGTGTGGTGTATTAATGTACCCTGGTAGGGGTTAGTCATGCTGTCTGGTGTATTAATGTACCCTGGTAGGGGTTAGTCATGCTGTGTGGTGTATTAATGTACCCTGGTAGGGGTTAGTCATGCTGTGTCTGGTGTATTAATGTACCCTGTTAGGGGTTAGTCATGCTGTCTGGTGTATTAATGTACCCTGGTAGGGGTTAGTCATGCTGTCTGGTGTATTAATGTACCCTGGTAGGGGTTAGTCATGCTGTGTCTGGTGTATTAATGTACCCTGGTAGGGGTTAGTCATGCTGTGTGGTGTATTAATGTACCCTGTCAGGGTTTAGTCATGCTGTGTCTGGTGTAGTGATAAGGTACCCTGTCAGGGTTTAGTCATGCTGTGTCTGGTGTAGTGATAAGGTACCCTGTCAGGGTTTAGTCATGCTGTGTCTGGTGTAGTGATAAGGTACCCTGTCAGGGTTTAGTCATGCTGTGTCTGGTGTATTAATGTACCCTGTTAGGGGTTAGTCATGCTGTGTGGTGTATTAATGTACCCTGGTAGGGGTTAGTAATGCTGTGTGGTGTATTAATGTACCCTGTTAGGGGTTAGTCATGCTGTGTGGTGTATTAATGTACCCTGGTAGGGGTTAGTCATGCTGTGTGGTGTATTAATGTACCCTGGTAGGGGTTAGTCATGCTGTGTGGTGTATTAATGTACCCTGTTAGGGGTTAGTCATGCTGTGTGGTGTATTAATGTACCCTGTTAGGGGTTAGTCATGCTGTGTGGTGTATTAATGTACCCTGGTAGGGGTTAGTCATGCTGTGTGGTGTATTAATGTACCCTGGTAGGGGTTAGTCATGCTGTGTGGTGTATTAATGTACCCTGTTAGGGGTTAGTCATGCTGTCTGGTGTATTAATGTACCCTGGTAGGGGTTAGTCATGCTGTGTCTGGTCTATATTGTCTGCTCAGGTGACTGATCTAATAGGTGTCTCTCTGTGCTTGTAGAATTACCTGGATCGTACATTGACCGTGGTGAGCTGGAGAGTGACGTTGGAGCGAGGAAGGCCTGCAGGTTCAAGCGGACCTGGCTGGGACCCTGTGCTGGTCTGGGTGGTCACGACGAAAACTTCGGCTTCAAGGATGGGAAACCCTGCCTGATCGCCAAGCTCAACAGGATCATCAACTTCAGACCAAGGGTATGTAATCTAATCTAGTTTTATAGCATTGATTAGCTAACTCTCAAAATGTATTTATTTATTTTAGGTTTCTTAAACTAACATGTGTTATACGCAATTCAGGTTTTTTGCTGCAATGTATACCCAACCATCCTGTGATCTTAAGGTATCTTATGTGCCAGAACATGTTTTCAAGACCCCCCAGCAGTGGCGGTTCTAGCTTCTATGGCTCCCGGCAAAAAAAGACAAGATGGCTCCCTGACAAAAAAAGACAAGATGGCTCCCTGGCAAAAAAAGAAAAGATGGCTCCCTGGCAAAAAAAGACAAGATGGCTCCCTGGCAAAAAAAGAAAAGATGGCTCCCTGGCCAAAAAAGACAAGATGGCTCCCTGGCAAAAAAATAAAAGATGGCTCCCTGGCCAAAAAAGACAAGATGGCTCCCTGGCAAAAAAAGACAAGATGGCTCCCTGGCAAAAAAGGACAAGATGGCTCCCTGGCAAAAAAAGACAAGATGGCTCCCTGGCAAAAAAAAGAAAAGATGGCTCCCTGGCAAAAAAAGAAAAGATGGCTCCCTGGCAAAAAAAGACAAGATGGCTCCCTGGCAAAAAAAGAAAAGATGGCTCCCTGGCAAAAAAAGAAAAGATGGCTCCCTGGCAAAAAAAGACAAGATGGCTCCCTGGCAAAAAAAGAAAAGGCCCATTCTGCACTAACTGTCATTTTTATTCAGACATTTGGAACAACACAAATAAATAATCATAACATTTAAAACTATATACACTACCGGTCAACAGGTTTACAACACCTTCTCATTCCAGGGCTTTTTATTTTCGACATTGTAGAATAATAGTGAAGACATCAAAAACTATGAAATAACACATATGGAATCATGTAGTAACCAAAAATGTGTTAAACAAATCAAAAAATAATTTAAGTGAATCTAATTATTACACTATTATAACAAAAAATACACAAATAATACTAAATTGCACAAATCCTATATCACACAAATACACAAATAGAATAACACATTTATAAAGAAGAAAACCTGATTATTACACTATTGGTCTTCAAACAAGAAACACACAAACTAAATTGCACAACTGCCATCTAAACCCTGACCTGTCTTACCTTCCTTGATGCATAGTCATCAATTACATCATCATAAGAAATCTGCCCAGCAATTACATGGTTAATACTGATGACAGCAAGGCTACTAAGGCGTTCTTGTGACATGGTGGACCTCAGGTAGGATTTGATGAGCTTCAGCTTTTGAAAAGCTCCTTTCTGCTTCAGCTACGGTCACTGGAAGATGAGGACACATTCTGAGAGCTCCCTTTACGTGTATACATTTCAGCAGCTCAAGCAGGGTCATGGTCTTCGATGGAAAGTCAGGCACGTTCTTCAGTTCCTGTGCAAGTTCTCTGCCATCCAAGTCTGAGTGTTCTTTATAGTGCAGTGTCATACTAAGAGGCCTCACATTGTTCTGTCAGCTCCTCATTGGAGAGACTTTGGA
This sequence comes from Salvelinus namaycush, assembly GCF_016432855.1. NCBI lineage: Eukaryota > Metazoa > Chordata > Actinopteri > Salmoniformes > Salmonidae > Salvelinus > Salvelinus namaycush. Next base: position 49,117,592 of record NC_052316.1, on the reverse strand, counting down.
AGGTAGACAGCACTTCAAACTTCCCTCCCACATTTTCCCTTGTGGAACATCTTTCCTGAAGGACTGAGGTTGATGTCCACCTCCAGCTTCTTCAGATCATCACTCAAAAGGCTCATCAAACGATTCGTATGAAAAGTGACGCTTTGTGGACCTCAGCCTTTTGTCTTGTAGAACGGCCTCTACGTTCATCCCCTCGCAAATATCCTTGGCTGACGTTTGTGCAGTCATAAAGCCCGTTGCCCTGTAGTTGCTGAGACTTCTCTCTGTCTTTCTGAGAAGACTGACTGTAACGTCCACGTGCATCCTGGGAGACTGCATCAGCTTGCTCCCATGTTGGATGTGTCTCTAGATGTCATACCACACCACTGTACAGATGCTGAAACGGTATGATCCCACCTTGTCTCAGTCCACATCTTCAAAGTGATGTCCACATGTTTTTTCAGGATGACCCATCGCTGTGTGCAGGCTGAGAACAAGGTGTACAGTTTGTATAAGATGCCAAAGTAACCCGTGGCATCGTCATAACCTTTAGCAGCATCAGTCACAACCAAACAGGAGTCAAACAGGAGTCAAGACTACATTACCCATCCCCCAACACTGTCAACCAAGAGGCACGACTACATTACCCATCCCCCAACACTGTCAAACAGGAGTCAAGACTACATTACCCATCCCCCAACACTGTCAACCAAGAGTCAAGACTACATTACCCATCCCCAACACTGTCAACCAAGAGTCAAGACTACATTACCCATCCCCCAACACTGTCAACCAAGAGTCAAGACTACATTACCCATCCCCCAACACTGTCAACCAAGAGTCAAGACTACATTACCCATCCCCCAACACTGTCAACCAAGAGGCAAGACTACATTACCCATCCCCCAACACTGTCAACCAAGAGTCAAGACTACATTACCCATCCCCAACACTGTCAACCAAGAGTCAAGACTACATTACCCATCCCCCAACACTGTCAACCAAGAGTCAAGACTACATTACCCATCCCCCAACACTGTCAACCAAGAGTCAAGACTACATTACCCATCCCCAACACTGTCAACCAAGAGGCAAGACTACATTACCCATCCCCCAACACTGTCAACCAAGAGTCAAGACTACATTACCCATCCCCAACACTGTCAACCAAGAGTCAAGACTACATTACCCATCCCCAACACTGTCAACCAAGAGTCAAGACTACATTACCCATCCCCCAACACTGTCAACCAAGAGTCAAGACTACATTACCCATCCCCAACACTGTCAACCAAGAGTCAAGACTACATTACCCATCCCCAACACTGTCAACCAAGAGTCAAGACTACATTACCCATCCCCAACACTCAACCAAGAGTCAAGACTACATTACCCATCCCCAACACTGTCAACCAAGAGTCAAGACTACATTACCCATCCCCCAACACTGTCAACCAAGAGTCAAGACTAAACCAATTCACCTTGGTGGTGTGCAGACAGCTTTTATATTATTCTTAACGATTTCAAACAAACCAGAAAAAAATGCAATAATATGTCTGTGTATATAACTTCTGACTGTATATATTCACAGTATTATGAATGAATTGTGGTTTATTTGGTAGCATTTTGTAGTGTGACTGATTTGACTAATTGCATTAGTACTGTAAGTTAGGCGGCCCATGTCGCCCATACCTACATTTCGCCACTGCCCTCCAGACCTGAAACATAGCCTGTATTCATGGCCCTCCAGACCTGAAACATAGCCTGTATTCACTGCCCTCCAGACCTGAAACATAGCCTGTATTCAAGACCCTCCAGACCTGAAACATAGCCTGTATTCACGACCATCCAGACCTGAAACATTGGCTGTATTCACGACCCTCCAGACCTGAAACATAGCCTGTATTCACGGCCCTCCAGACCTGAAACATAGCCTGTATTCACGACCCTCCAGACCTGAGAGGTAGCCTGTATTCACGACCCTCCAGACCTGAGAGGTAGCCTGTATTCACGACCCTCCAGACCTGAAACATAGCCTGTATTCACTGCCCTCCAGACCTGAAACATAGCCTGTATTCACGACCCTCCAGACCTGAGAGGTAGCCTGTATTCACGACCCTCCAGACCTGAGAGGTAGCCTGTATTCACGACCCTCCAGACCTGAAACATAGCCTGTATTCACGACCCTCCAGACCTGAAACATAGCCTGTATTCACGACCCTCCAGACCTGAAACATCGCCTGTATTCACGGCCCTCCAGACCTGAAACATAGCCTGTATTTACGACCCTCCAGACCTGAAACATAGCCTGTATTCACGACCCTCCAGACCTGAAACATAGCCTGTATTCACGACCCTCCAGACCTGAAACATAGCTTGTATTCACGACCCTCCAGACCTGAAACATAGCCTGTATTCACGGCCCTCCAGACCTGAAACATAGTCTGTATTCACGACCCTCCAGACCTGAGAGATAGCCTGTATTCACGACCCTCCAGACCTGAGAGGTAGCCTGTATTCACGACCCTCCAGACCTGAAACATAGCCTGTATTCACGACCCTCCAGACCTGAGAGGTAGTCTGTATTCACGACCCTCCAGACCTGAAACATAGCCTGTATTCACGACCCTCCAGACCTGAGAGGTAGCCTGTATTCACAGCCCTCCAGACGTGAAACATAGCCTGTATTCACGACCCTCCAGACCTGAAACATAGCCTGTATTCACGACCCTCCAGACCTGAAACATAGCCTGTATTCACGACCCTCCAGACCTGAAACATAGCCTGTATTCACGACCCTCCAGACCTGAGAGGTAGTGGGAATATATTAAAGTGAAGGAGCAGTTTCTCTGGGATTCTACCTGTAGTTTTGTGTGTGATGTTACCACTTCACAGAAACAGTTTCAGGACGAAAAAGTGATAATGACAACAACAAGATAATGCTTATTGGTCTGTCTGGGTTAGGTTAATATGGTAATGCTGATTGGTCTGTCTGGGTTAGGTTAATATGGTAATGCTGATTGGTCTGTCTGGGTTAGGTTAATATGATAATGCTGATTGATCTGTCTGGGTTAGGTTAAGGTGGTAATGCTGATTTGTCTGTCTGGGTTAGGTTAAGGTGATAATGCTGATTGGTCTGTCTGGGTTAGGTTAAGGTGATAATGCTGATGGGTCTGTCTGGGTTAGGTTAAGGTGATAATGCTGATTGGTCTGTCTGGGTTAGGTTAAGGTGATAATGCTGCTGGGCTGTCTGGGTTAGGTTAAGGTGATAATGCTGATTGGTCTGTCTGGGTTAGGTTAAGGTGATAATGCTGATGGTCTGTCTGGGTTAGGTTAAGGTGATAATGCTGCTGGGCTGTCTGGGTTAGGTTAAGGTGATAATGCTGATGGTCTGTCTGGATTAGGTTAAGGTGATAATGCTGATGGTCTGTCTGGGTTAGGTTAAGGTGATAATGCTGATTGGTCTGTCTGGGTTAGGTTAAGGTGATAATGCTGATTGGTCTGTCTGGGTTAGGTTAAGGTGATAATGCTGATTGGTCTGTCTGGGTTAGGTTAAGGTGATAATGCTGATTGGTCTGTCTGGGTTAGGTTAAGGTGATAATGCTGATGGGTCTGTCTGGGTTAGGTTAAGGTGATAATGCTGATTGGTCTGTCTGGGTTAGGTTAAGGTGATAATGCTGATTGGTCTGGGTTTTGTTTCAGCCTCCAACCAACAACGCCTCCGTCCCTGAAGCCGGCCACATCAGAGTCCAGGCCAACGTCATGCCCATCCACTGTCAGAACAAGGTACGCCACACATGGCACCGTGAAGCATATCATGAACATATAAAGTATAGCTGCATCCAAAATTGCACCCTAGTCCCTATATAGTGCACTACTTTTGACCAGGGTCAATAGGGCTCTGGTGAAAAGTAGTGCACTATATAGGGTTCCATTTCTGATGCAGCCGTACCATGAAGCTGTCGTCAACTGGAAATGCTATGCTCGGTCTCTGTATGTGGTTTTTACCTTCGGGAAAGCCCACTAACTGTGATGCCATCCTGTCATTCTCTACAGAGAGAGGAGGATGCTAGCAAGATTGGTGAGATCAAGTACTATGGCATGGGCATGGGGTTCCCCCTCCAGTACTACCCCTACTATGGCAAGCTGCTGCAGCCCCAGTACCTGCAACCTCTGGTGGCCATTCAGTTTACCAACCTCAGCTTCAACGAGGAGCTGCGTCTTGAGTGCAAAGTGTACGGAGCGAACATTGACTACAGCGAGAAAGATCGCTACCAAGGACGCTTTGACGTTAAGTTCACTATCGCCAATTCATGACCTCAGCTATGAAAATAGCACTTTTCTCTGCCCCTATTTCAAAACAAGTTGATTTAGAGAAATAAAGAAAAATAGTTAAATTAAAACACGACTAGTCTTGGAACAAACTTTCATAATATACGGGACCTACAGTTAATCTGTGTGCTTTAAACTGGCTTCCTGCATAATGTCTAGGGTTAGAATGTACATTACACCGGCTTCCTGCATAATGTCTAGTGTTAGAATGTACATTACACCGGCTTCCTGCATAATGTCTAGGGTTAGAATGTACATTACACCGGCTTCCTGCATAATGTCTAGGGTTAGAATGTACATTACACCGGCTTCCTGCATAATGTCTAGGGTTAGAATGTACATTACACCGGCTTCCTGCATAATGTCTAGGGTTAGAATGTACATTACACCGGCTTCCTGCATAATGTCTAGGGTTAGAATGTACATTACACCGGCTTCCTGCATAATGTCTAGGGTTAGAATGTACATTACAGCGGCTTCCTGCATAATGTCTAGTGTTAGAATGTACATTACACCGGCTTCCTGCATAATGTCTAGTGTTAGAATGTACATTACACCGGCTTCCTGCATAATGTCTAGTGTTAGAATGTACATTACACCGGCTTCCTGCATAATGTCTAGGGTTAGAATGTACATTACACCGGCTTCCTGCATAATGTCTAGGGTTAGAATGTACATTACACCGGCTTCCTGCATAATATCTAGTGTTAGAATGTACATTACACCGGCTTCCTGCATAATGTCTAGTGTTAGAATGTACATTACACCGGCTTCCTGCATAATGTCTAGGGTTGGAATGTACATTACACCGGCTTCCTGCATAATGTCTAGTGTTAGAATGTACATTACACCGGCTTCCTGCATAATGTCTAGGGTTGGAATGTACATTACACCGGCTTCCTGCATAATGTCTAGGGTTGGAATGTACATTACACCGGCTTCCTGCATAATGTCTAGGGTTAGAATGTACATTACACCGGCTTCCTGCATAATGTCTAGGGTTAGAATGTACATTACACCGGCTTCCTGCATAATGTCTAGGGTTAGAATGTACATTACATCGGCTTCCTGCATAATGTCTAGTGTTAGAATGTACATTACACCGGCTTCCTGCATAATGTCTAGTGTTAGAATGTACATTACACCGGCTTCCTGCATAATGTCTAGGGTTGGAATGTAAATTACAGGAAGAGTAACAATAGCAACATATTTATTCTACTGTAAATGAGAAGTCCTTGAGCCATGGGACATTCATCTTTTACTGTAAATAACAATTCCACTACTGATATGTAGCGAGCAGTGTTTCTGTCTGTCCGCTAAGTATTCTGCCTAATGTGCTTTCTATATATTTTTGGAGTGTCCAGTACAGTAGTGGCATACAGTGGTCCTTTCCAAGCCATGTTGTAATTTCTCTTGTCTATTGTCAGTAAGCTTTAGTGGTCCAAGGTGTGTGTGTCTTAGTGTTTGTGTTTATGTGTTAAGTGTGTTAGGTTATTAAATGTGAGTGTGTGGATGTGTGTTAATGTACTCTTACTAAATGAAATTACTGGCATGGTACGCTCTGATCTCTCTAGGTCTGAGTGATCTCTCTCTAGGTATGTGTGTGACTTATCTCTCTCTAGGTCTGTGTGTGACTTATCTCTCTCTAGGTCTGTGTGTGACTTATCTCTCTCTAGGTCTGAGTGATCTCTCTCTAGGTCTGTGTGTGACTTATCTCTCTCTAGGTCTGTGTGTGACTGATCTCTCTCTAGGTCTGAGTGATCTCTCTCTAGGTCTGTGTGTGACTTATCTCTCTCTAGGTCTGTGTGTGACTGATCTCTCTCTAGGTCTGTGTGATCTCTCTCTAGGTCTGTGTGATCTCTCTAGGTCTGTGTGATCTCTCTCTAGGTCTGTGTGATCTCTCTAGGTCTGTGTGATCTCTCTAGGTCTGTGTGATCTCTCTAGGTCTGTGATCTCTCTAGGTCTGTGTGATCTCTCTCTAGGTCTGTGTGATCTCTCTCTAGGTCTGTGTGATCTCTCTAGGTCTGTGATCTCTCTAGGTCTGTGTGATCTCTCTCTAGGTCTGTGTGATCTCTCTCTAGGTCTGTGTGATCTCTCTCTAGGTCTGTGTGATCTCTCTCTAGGTCTGTGTGATCTCTCTAGGTCTGTGTGATCTCTCTCTAGGTCTGTGTGATCTCTCTCTAGGTCTGTGTGATCTCTCTAGGTCTGTGTGATCTCTCTAGGTCTGTGTGATCTCTCTCTAGGTCTGTCAGTAAATAGCTGCACACCCTGGAATGCTTTACCTTCATTTATTTTTCAGTTGATTGGGAGAATCATTTTTGTTTGATGCTTCTCTTCTTCTCTCTGTTTGATGCTTCTCCTTCCACCTCCTCCTCTTCTTCTCTCTGTTTGATGCTTCTCCTTCCACCTCCTCTTCTTCTCTCTGTTTGATGCTTCTCCTCCTCTTCTCTCTGTTTGATGCTTCTCCTTCCACCTCCTCCTCTTCTTCTCTCTGTTTGATGCTTCTCCTCCTCCTCCTCTTCTTCTCTCTGTTTGATGCTCCTTCCACCTCCTCCTCTTCTTCTCTCTGTTTGATGCTCCTTCCACCTCCTCCTCTTCTTCTCTCTGTTTGATGCTTCTCCTTCCACCTCCTCCTCTTCTTCTCTCTGTTTGATGCTCCTTCCACCTCCTCCTCTTCTTCTCTCTGTTTGATGCTTCTCCTTCCACCTCCTCCTCTTCTTCTCTCTGTTTGATGCTTCTCCTCCACCTCCTCCTCTTCTTCTCTCTGTTTGATGCTTCTCCTTCCACCTCCTCTTCTCTCTGTTTGATGCCTCTCCTCCTCTTCTTCTCTCTGTTTGATGCTTCTCCTTCCACCTCCTCCTCTTCTTCTCTCTGTTTGATGCTTCTCGTCCACCTCCTCCTCTTCTTCTCTCTGTTTGATGCTTCTCCTCTTCTTCTCTCTGTTTGATGCTTCTCCTCTTCTTCTCTCTGTTTGATGCTTCTCCTCTTCTCTCTGTTTGATGCTTCTCCTCCTCTTCTTCTCTCTGTTTGATGCTTCTCCTCTTCTTCTCTCTGTTTGATGCTTCTCCTCCTCTTCTTCTCTCTGTAGTCTACAACTAGCTGTGTTCTGTGTGTCCAGCAGCAGGCAGGGGAGACTAGCTTCCTTCCTCCTTCATGGAAACACTGACAGCAACTTGCTTTTAAAAACAAACCATTTTGTTGTTGCTGGAGACATCACATGACGTGGTGTAACTTTCTAACAAATGTTTTAGTCATTTTCACGGTGGAAGAATTATATATTTATGCAGTTGTACATTTTTTTTTTTTTTTTTTTTTAGCAGGAAAAAGTCTAAATGTATGAATCCGATACCAAAGTCACTGGTCAAAAAGTTAGAATATCAGAAACAATGCAGTACCCTGTGTAATAGGAGGTTTTGTTGGTGTAAAAGTGATTCGTGTTTATCATCCGGACCATTGTCAGTAGTCCGTCTGCTCCTGTCATTTAATTAAATCTGGGTATGACCTTAAAGACAAATAAATTGAGAAATGTATCCTGCAGTCAAATGTCTCTTATTTAAATTATTTGTCTCTTATTTAAATACATACTCATAGAAATGGAATGTGCATATTTGTATTTGTGGAGCAAAAAAAAAAAAGAGTTTATCCATCCTAAATCTGGAAGAAATATTGGACCTGTTGAAAGGGAAAATGAACATAGAATTAACTATGAAAAAGGCTTCTCAAATTCTAGTTTATATTTAATGTAGCTAACGTATTACATTGATAGATAGATAGGAGTTGGACAGGTCTATAATAGTTAGACAGGTCTATAACAGAGGGAGTTAGACAGGTCTATAACAGAGGGAGTTAGACAGGTCTATAATAGTTAGACAGGTCTATAACAGAGGGAGTTAGACAGGTCTATAACAGAGGGAGTTAGACAGGTCTATAATAGAGGGAGTTAGACAGGTCTATAACAGAGGGAGTTAGACAGGTCTATAATAGAGGGAGTTAGACAGGTCTATAACAGAGGGAGTTAGACAGGTCTATAACAGAGGGAGTTAGACAGGTCTATAATAGTTAGACAGGTCTATAACAGAGGGAGTTAGACAGGTCTATAACAGAGGGAGTTAGACAGGTCTATAATAGTTAGACAGGTCTATAATAGTTAGACAGGTCTATAACAGAGGGAGTTAGACAGGTCTATAATAGTTAGACAGGTCTATAATAGAGGGAGTTAGACAGGTCTATAACAGAGGGAGTTAGACAGGTCTATAATAGTTAGACAGGCCTATAACAGAGGGAGTTAGACAGGTCTATAACAGAGGGAGTTAGACAGGTCTATAATAGTTAGACAGGTCTATAATAGAGGGAGTTAGACAGGTCTATAACAGAGGGAGTTAGACAGGTCTATAATAGTTAGACAGGCCTATAACAGAGGGAGTTAGACAGGTCTATAACAGAGGGAGTTAGACAGGTCTATAATAGAGGGAGTTAGACAGGTCTATAACAGAGGGAGTTAGACAGGTCTATAACAGAGGGAGTTAGACAGGTCTATAACAGAGGGAGTTAGACAGGTCTATAATAGTTAGACAGGTCTATAACAGAGGGAGTTAGACAGGTCTATAACAGAGGGAGTTAGACAGGTCTATAATAGTTAGACAGGTCTATAATAGTTAGACAGGTCTATAACAGAGGGAGTTAGACAGGTCTATAATAGTTAGACAGGTCTATAATAGAGGGAGTTAGACAGGTCTATAACAGAGGGAGTTAGACAGGTCTATAATAGTTAGACAGGCCTATAACAGAGGGAGTTAGACAGGTCTATAATAGTTAGACAGGCCTATAACAGAGGGAGTTAGACAGGTCTATAACAGAGGGAGTTAGACAGGTCTATAACAGAGGGAGTTAGACAGGTCTATAATAGTTAGACAGGTCTATAACAGAGGGAGTTAGACAGGTCTATAACAGAGGGAGTTAGACAGGTCTATAACAGAGGGAGTTAGACAGGTCTATAACAGAGGGAGTTAGACAGGTCTATAATAGTTAGACAGGTCTATAACAGAGGGAGTTAGACAGGTCTACAAATAGTTAGACAGGTCTATAACAGAGGGAGTTAGACAGGTCTATAATAGTTAGACAGGTCTATAATAGTTAGACAGGTCTATAATAGTTAGACAGGTCTATAACAGAGGGAGTTAGACAGGTCTATAACAGAGGGAGTTAGACAGGTCTATAACAGAGGGAGTTAGACAGGCCTATAACAGAGGGAGTGGACTGTTTCCAGTCCAGTGTAGTGGTCCTATCCGCTCCGCTCTGTGCTGGGCCACAGTGGTTCATCTGGGCCCTGGAATGTGTTAGGCAGCTCAGCCAGTCACCAGGCTAATGATTAACAAGGAGCCAGGCCACTGCGCCACAGATCAGGAGCTCTGCTCTCTCTCGCCCCAACAATGTTGTCCAACAGGTCAGACCCCCCCCCTCCCTCCCTCCCCTCCCTCCCTCCCTCCCTCCCTCCTCCCCCCCCCCTGAGTATGGATCAACAACATTGTAGTTACTCAACAATACTAACCTTAAATCAGAGTGAAAAGAAGGAAACCTTTACAGAATAAAAAATTCCAAAACACGCATCCTATTTACAAACAAGGCAGTAAAGTAAAACTCAAAAAAATGTGGCAAAGAAATGTACTTTTTGTCCTGAATACAAAGGGTTATGTTTGGGGCAAATCCAACACAAACATCACTGAATACCACTCTTCAAATTCACAAGCATGGTGGTGGCTGCATCATGTTATGGGTGTGCTTGTCATCAGCAAGGACTAGGGAGTTTTTTAGGATAAAAAGAAATAGCAGAGGTCAAATCCTAGAGGAAAACCTGCCTGTTGTGCTTTCCAACAGACACTGGGAGCCAAATTCACCTTTCAGCAGGACAATAACCTAAAACACAAGGCCAAATATACACTGGAGTTGCTTACCAAGAAGATATTGAATATTTCTGAGTGGCCTAGTTAAATTTTTTAAATTTAAAATCGGCTTGAAAATCTTTGGCAAGACTTGAAAATGTCTGTCTAGCAACTTGATGTAACGCTCGTCGTTGGGAGAAAGAGAGGAGGACCAAGATGCAGCGTGGTGAGTATTCATTTTAATTGAATACTTGAACAAAACAAAACAAAACAAAAAAAAAAAAAACGACGACGAAACAGTCCCGTAACGTGAACACAAGTACACATAAAACAGGAACAATAACCCACAACCCACAATACAAAACAGGCTACCTAAATATGGCTCCCAATCAGAGACAACGACTAACACCTGCCTCTGATTGAGAACCATATCAGGCCAAACACATAGAAATAGACAAACTAGACAAACAACATAGAATTCCCACTCAGATCACACCCTGACCAAACAAAACATAGAAACATACAAAACAAACTATGGTCAGGGCGTGACACTTGAATAATTTTATAAAGAATGATGTGTAAATATTGTACAATCCAGGTGTGCAAAGCTCTTAGAGACTTACCCAAAAAGACTCACAGCTGTAATTGCTGCCAAAGGTGATTTTAACTTTTTTATTTTTTTTATTTAACGAGGCAAGTCAGTTAAGAACAAATTCTTATTTTCAATGACGGCCTAGGAACAGTGGGTTAACTGCCTTGTTCAGGGGCAGAACGACAGATTTGTACCTTCTCAGCTCGGGGGATTCAATCTTGCAACCTTTCAGGTCCTAGTCCAACGCTCTAACCACTAGGCTACCCTGCCGCCCCATTGACTGAGGGGTTGGAATACTTATGTAAATTAGATATTTCTGTATTTCATTTTCAATAAAGTTCTAAAAACATGTTTTCATTTTGTCATTATGTGGTATTGTGAGTTAAAAAATAAAATAGCGATCCATTTTGAATTCAGACTGTAACATAACAAAATGTGGGGCTGTAAATACTTTATTATTTTTTATTTTTAGCACTGTATCTCAGAGCCTAAATTACTGTGCTCAGTGTAAAAGCCTGCGTGTAAATAGAGAATCATACATCCCATCATTCCAACTGCTGGAAAGATGCAAATTGAAAGCATGAAGTAAAATTTGACAATTAGTTTAATAATGATAATGATCGTCAACTAACGTCTTTCATGTGTTTTGAAGAACATTACTGCCACGGTTGTGTTATATCATATAAATGATATCATCCAGGTAGACAGTGATAGCTACTCAACATGGTTATGTTATATCATATAAATGATATCATCCAGGTAGACAGTGATAGCTACTCAACATGGTTGTGTTATATCATATACATTATATCATCCAGGTAGACAGTGATAGCTACTCAACATGGTTGTGTTATATCATATAAATGATATCATCCAGGTAGACAGTGATAGCTACTCAACATGGTTGTGTTATATAAATTATATCATCCAGGTAGACAGTGATAGCTACTCAACATGGTTGTGTTATATAAATGATATCATCCAGGTAGACAGTGATAGCTACTCAACATGGTTGTGTTATATCATATAAATTATATCATCCAGGTAGACAGTGATAGCTACTCAACATGGTTGTGTTATATAAATGATATCATCCAGGTAGACAGTGATAGCTACTCAACATGGTTGTGTTATATAAATGATATCATCCAGGTAGACAGTGATAGCTACTCAACATGGTTGTGTTATATAAATTATATCATCCAGGTAGACAGTGATAGCTACTCAACATGGTTGTGTTATATAAATGATATCATCCAGGTAGACAGTGATAGCTACTCAACATGGTTGTGTTATATCATATAAATGATATCATCCAGGTAGACAGTGATAGCTACTCAACATGGTTGTGTTATATAAATGATATCATCCAGGTAGACAGTGATAGCTACTCAACATGGTTATGTTATATCATATAAACTATATCATCCAGGTAGACAGTGATAGCTACTCAACATGGTTGTGTTATATAAATGATATCATCCAGGTAGACAGTGATAGCTACTCAACATGGTTATGTTATATCATATAAATTATATCATCCAGGTAGACAGTGATAGCTACTCAACATGGTTGTGTTATATTATATAAATGATATCATCCAGGTAGACAGTGATAGCTACTCAACATGGTTGTGTTATATCATATAAATTATATCATCCAGGTAGACAGTGATAGCTACTCAACATGGTTGTGTTATATAAATGATATCATCCAGGTAGACAGTGATAGCTACTCAACATGGTTGTGTTATATAAATGATATCATCCAGGTAGACAGTGATAGCTACTCAACATGGTTGTGTTATATCATATAAATGATATCATCCAGGTAGACAGTGATAGCTACTCAACATGGTTGTGTTATATAAATTATATCATCCAGGTAGACAGTGATAGCTACTCAACATGGTTGTGTTATATAAATTATATCATCCAGGTAGACAGTGATAGCTACTCAACATGGTTGTGTTATATCATATAAATTATATCATCCAGGTAGACAGTGATAGCTACTCAACATGGTTGTGTTATATAAATGATATCATCCAGGTAGACAGTGATAGCTACTCAACATGGTTGTGTTATATCATATAAATTATATCATCCAGGTAGACAGTGATAGCTACTCAACATGGTTGTGTTATATAAATGATATCATCCAGGTAGACAGTGATAGCTACTCAACATGGTTGTGTTATATAAATGATATCATCCAGGTAGACAGTGATAGCTACTCAACATGGTTGTGTTATATCATATAAAATGATATCATCCAGGTAGACAGTGATAGCTACTCAACATGGTTGTGTTATATAAATGATATCATCCAGTAGACAGTGATAGCTACTCACATGGTTATGTTATATCATATAAATTATATCATCCAGGTAGACAGTGATAGCTACTCAACATGGTTGTGTTATATAAATGATATCATCCAGGTAGACAGTGATAGCTACTCAACATGGTTATGTTATATCATAAATTATATCATCCAGGTAGACAGTGATAGCTACTCAACATGGTTGTGTTATATTTATATAAATGATATCATCCAGGTAGACAGTGATAGCTACTCAATGGTTGTGTTATATCATATAAATTATATCATCCGGTAGACAAGTGATAGCACTCAACATGTTTTGTTATATTATATAATGATTTCATCCAGGTAGACAGTGATAGCTACTCAACATGGTTGTGTTATATAAATTGATATCATCCAGGTAGACAGTGATAGCTACTCAACATGGTTGTTTTATATAATGATATCATCCAGGTAGACAGTGATAGCTACTCAACATGGTTTGTGTTATATAATGATATCATCCAGGTAGACAGTGATAGCTACTCAACATGGTTTGTGTATATATATAAATGATATCATCCAGGTAACAGTGATAGCTACTCAACATGGTTGTGTTATATAATGATATCATCCGGTAGACAGTGATAGCTACTCAACATGGTTGTGTATATCATATAAATTATATCATCCAGGTAGACAGTGATAGCTACTCAACATGGTTGTGTTATATCATATAATGTATCATCCAGGTAGACAGTGATAGCTACTCACATGGTTGTGTATATATGATTATCATCCAGGTAGACAGTGATAGCTACTCAACATGGTGTGTTTATATCATTAAATTATATCATCCAGGTAGACAGTGATAGCTACTCAACATGGTTGTGTTATATCATATAAATGATATCATCCAGGTAGACAGTGATAGCTACTCAACATGGTTTGTGTTCTATAATGATATCATCCAGGTAGACAGTGATAGCTACTCAACATGGTTGTGTTATATCATATAAATTATATCATCCAGGTAGACAGTGATAGCTACTCAACATGGTTGTGTTATATAAATGATATCATCCAGGTAGACAGTGATAGCTACTCAACATGGTTGTGTTATATAAATGATATCATCCAGGTAGACAGTGATAGCTACTCAACATGGTTGTGTTATATCATATAAATTATATCATCCAGGTAGACAGTGATAGCTACTCAACATGGTTGTGTTATATATAATGATATCATCCAGGTAGACAGTGATAGCTACTCAACATGGTTAGTGTTATATCATATAAATTATATCATCCAGGTAGACAGTGATAGCTACTCAACATGGTTGTGTTTATATAAATGATATCATCCAGGTAGACAGTGATAGCTACTCACATGGTTGTGTTATATATATAAATGATATCATCCAGGTAGACAGTGATAGCTACTCAACATGGTTGTGTTATATCATATAAATTATATCATCCAGGTAGACAGTGATAGCTACTCAACATGGTTGTGTTATATAAATGATATCATCCAGGTAGACAGTGATAGCTACTCAACATGGTTGTGTTATATCATATAAATGATATCATCCAGGTAGACAGTGATAGCTACTCAACATGGTTGTGTTATATAAATGATATCATCCAGGTAGACAGTGATAGCTACTCAACATGGTTGTGTATATCTATAATTATATCATCCAGGTAGACAGTGATAGCTACTCAACATGGTTGTGTTATATCATATAAATGATATCATCCAGGTAGACAGTGATAGCTACTCAACATGGTTGTGTTATATAAATGATATCATCCAGGTAGACAGTGATAGCTACTCAACATGGTTGTGTTATATCATATACATTATATCATCCAGGTAGACAGTGATAGCTACTCAACATGGTTGTGTTATATATAAATTATATCATCCAGGTAGACAGTGATAGCTACTCAACATGGTGGTTTTATATCCTATAACTATTCATGTTTTATATAAATGATATCATCCAGTAGACCAGTGATTAGCTACTCCACATGGTTGTGCTATATCATATCAGTATATCATCCAGGTAGGGACAGTGGATAGCTACTCAACATGGTTGTGTAGCAGTAATATAAATTATATCATCGCAGGTAGAACAGTGATAGCTACTCAACATGGTTTGGTTATATCATATAAATGATAATCATCCAGGTAGACCAGTGATAGCTTACTCAACATGGTTGTGTTATATAACATAGATTATATCATCCAGGTATGACAGTGATAGCTACTCAACATGGTTGTGTTATATCATATACAATCGATATCATCCAGGTAGACAGTGATAGCTACTCAAACTATGGTTGTGTTATATATAAATGAGATCATCCAGGTAGACAGTGATAGCTACTCAACATGGTTGTGTATATCATATAAGATTATTCATCCAGGTAGACAGTGATAGCTACTCAACATGGTTTATGGTACTAATATATAAATTATCATCTCATACAGGTAAGGGGGGGGGGGTGGGGGGGGGGGGGGACAGTGATAGCTACTCAACAGGGTTTGTGTATATCATATACATTATATCATCCAGGGCAGGACAGTGATATGAGACTTCACCATGGTTGTGTTATATAAATGATATCATCCAGGTAGACAGATGATAGCTACTCATAACATGGTTATGTTATTTATATAAATGATATCATCCAGGTAGACAGTGATAGCTACTCAACATGGTTGTGTTATATAAATGATATCATCCAGGTAGACAGTGATAGCTACTCAACATGGTTGTGTTATATAAATGATATCATCCAGGTAGACAGTGATAGCTACTCAACATGGTTGTGCTATATCATATACATTATATCATCCAGGTAGACAGTGATAGCTACTCAACATGGTTGTGTTATATCATATAAATGATATCATCCAGGTAGACAGTGATAGCTACTCAACATGGTTGTGTTATATAAATGATATCATCCAGGTAGACAGTGATAGCTACTCAACATGGTTGTGTTATATCATATAAATGATATCATCCAGGTAGACAGTGATAGCTACTCAACATGGTTGTGTTATATAAATGATATCATCCAGGTAGACAGTGATAGCTACTCAACATGGTTATGTTATATCATATAAACTATATCATCCAGGTAGACAGTGATAGCTACTCAACATGGTTGTGTTATATAAATGATATCATCCAGGTAGACAGTGATAGCTACTCAACATGGTTATGTTATATAAATTATATCATCCAGGTAGACAGTGATAGCTACTCAACATGGTTGTGTTATATCATATACATTATATCATCCAGGTAGACAGTGATAGCTACTCAACATGGTTGTGTTATATAAATTATATCATCCAGGTAGACAGTGATAGCTACTCAACATGGTTGTGTTATATCATATAAATGATATCATCCAGGTAGACAGTGATAGCTACACAGACAGACAGACAGACAGACAGACAGACAGACAGACAGACAGACAGACAGACAGACAGACAGACAGACAGACAGTGATAGCTACTCAGACAGACAGACAGACAGACAGACAGACAGACAGACAGACAGACAGACAGACAGACAGACAGACAGACAGACAGACAGACAGACAGTGATAGCTACTCAGACAGACAGGCAGACAGATAGACAGTGATAGCTACTCAGACAGAAAGGCAGAAAGACAGACAGACAGTAATAGCTACTCAGACAGACAGACAGACAGACAGACAGACAGACAGACAGACAGACAGTGATAGCTACTCAGACAGGCAGACAGACAGTGATAGCTACTCAGACAGGCAGACAGACAGTGATAGCTACTCAGACAGGCAGACAGACAGTGATAGCTACTCAGACAGACAGGCAGACAGTGATAACTACTCAGACAGGCAGACAGACAGTGATAACTACTCAGACAGGCAGACAGACAGTGATAGCTACTCAGACAGACAGACAGACAGACAGACAGACAGACAGACAGTGATAGCTACTCAGACAGGCAGACAGACAGTGATAGCTACTCAGACAGGCAGACAGACAGTGATAGCTACTCAGACAGGCAGACAGACAGTGATAGCTACTCAGACAGGCAGACAGACAGTGATAGCTACTCAGACAGACAGGCAGACAGTGATAACTACTCAGACAGACAGAGAGTAATAGTACTCAGACAGACAGGCAGAAAACATCAATCACTATGATGAAACTAGCTCTCATGAGGACCGACACAGGAAAGGAAGACCCAGAGTTACTTCTGCTGCAGAGGATAAGTTAATTAGAGTCAACTGCACATCAGATTGCAGCCCAAATAAATGCTTCACAGAGTTCAAGTAACAGACACATCTCAACATCAACTGTTCAGAGGAGACTGTGTTAATCAGGCCTTCATGGTCGAATTGCTGCAAAGAAACAACTACTAAAGGACACCAATAAGAAGAACAGACGTGCTTGGGCAACATGAGCAATGGACATTAGACCGGTGGAAATCTGGCCTTTGAAATCTGTCCAAATTTGAGTGTTTTGGTTCCAACCACCGTGTCTTTATGAGATGCAAAGTCGGTGAACGGATGATCTCCGCATGTGTTGTTCCCACCGTGAAGCATGGAGGAGGAGGTGTGATGGTGGGGGGTGCTTTGCTGGTGTAACTGTCAGTGATTGATTTAGAATTCAAGGCACACTTAACCAGCACGGCTACCACAGCATTCAAGTTTCCTGAAGTAAGAAAAGACAAACTAGCTGTGTAACACTAACCAATAGACAAACTAGCCGTTTACAGACAAGTTCTCAACTGGCAGCTTAAATAGTACCGGCAAAACACCAGTCTCAACATCAACAGTGAAGAGGCGACTCCGGGATACTGGCCTTCTAGGCAGAGTTGCAAAGAAAAGGCCATATCTCAGACTGGCCAATAAAAAGAAAAGATTAAAATGTGCAAAATAATACAAACACTGGACACAGGAACTCTGCCTAGAAGGCCAGCATCCCGGAGTCGCCTCTTCACTGTTGACGTTGAGACTGGTGTTTTGCCGGTACTATTTAATGAAGCTGCCAGTTGAGGACTTGTGAGGCGTCTGTTTCTCAAACTACACACTCTGACGTACTTGTCCTCTTGCTCAGTTGTGCACCGGGGCCTCCCACTCCTCTTTCTATTCTGGTTAGAGACAGTTTGCGCTGTTCTGTGAAGGGAGTAGTACACAGCGTTGTACGAGATCTTCAGTTTCTTGGCAATTTCTCGTATGGAATAGCCTTCATTTCTCAGGACAAGAATAGACTGATGAGTTTCAGAAGAAAGTGCTTTGTTTCTGGCCATTTTGAGCCTGTAATCGAACCCACAAATGCTGATGCTCCAGATACTCAACTAGTCTAAAGAAGGCCAGTTTTATTGCTTCTTTAATCAGAACAGTTTTCAGCTGTGCTAACATAATTGCAAAAGGGTTTTTGAATGATCAATTTGCCTTTTAAAATGATAAACTTGGATTAGCTAACACAACGTGCCATTGGAACACAGGAGTGATGGTTGCTGATAATGGGCCTCTGTACACCTATGTAGATATTCCATTAAAAATCTGCCGTCTCCAGCTACAATAGTCATTTACAACATTAACAATGTCTACACTGTATTTCTGATCAATTTGATGTTATTTTAATGGACAAAAAATGTGCTTTTCTTTCAAAAACAGTTCATTATTCTTGGGATGCCTGGTGTGAACCGCTCTCTTGAGGTCCTGTCACAGCATCTCAATCGGGTTGAGGTCAGGACTCTGACTGGGCCACTCCAGAAGGCATATTTTCTTCTGTTGAAGCTATTCTGTTGTTGATTTACTTCTGTGTTTTGGGTCGTTGTCCTGTTGCATCACCCAACTTCTGTTGAGCTTCAATTGGCAGACAGATACATTATCCTGCAAAATGTCTTGATAAACTTGGGAATTCATTTTTCCGTCATTGATAGTAAGAGTTCCTTCCAAACATCTCAACTGTAGTTTCATCTGTCCACAGAATATTTTGCCAGTAGCACTGTGGAACATTCAGGTGCACTTTTGCAAACTTCAGACATGCAGCAATGTTTTTTTTGGACAGCAGTGGCTTCTTCCGTGGTGTCCTCCCACTCCTAGGAAGAGTAGCAACAGTGCTGAACCTTCTCCATTTATAGACAATTTGCCTTACCCTGGACTGATGAACATCAAGGCTTTTAGAGATACATTTGTAACCCTTTCCAGCTTTATGCAAGTCAACAATTCTTAATCTTGGGTCTTCTGAGATCTCTTTTGTTCGAGGCATGGTTCACATCAGGCAATGCTTCTTGTGAATAGTAAACTCACATTTTGTGAGTGTTTTTTATAATGCAAGGCAGCTCTAACCAACGTCTCCAATCTCGTCTCATTGATTGGACTCCAGGTTAGCTGACGCCTGACTCCAATTAGCTTTTGGAGAAGTCATTAGCCTAGGGGTTCACATACTTTTTCCAACCTACACTGTGAATGTTTAAATTATGTATTCAATATAGACAAGAAAAATACATTAATTTGTGCGTTATTAGTTTAAACAGACTGTGTTTGTCTGTTGTTGTGACTTAGATGAAGAGCAGATCTAATTTTATGACCAATTTATGCAGAAATCTAGATAATTCCAAAGGGTTCACATACTTTTTCTTGCCGCTGTATGTATTTATTCCGTAGAGACCTACATCTGATCTAAAGCGTTAGTCAGGCTATCCTGCTACAGTAAATAACATACCGACTGTCCTGGTCACCTGTCTGTTTCATTCAGACATCTCTCTGCTTAGTGACGGGACCCAAAGAGATTAAATGTCCCAAGGACACAGACTGCCCCTCTCCCCTGTTAGACTGGCCCTCTCCCCTGTCCTCTGCTAATCTCCACTGCCTATCGCCTGCCTGTCTGTCTCTCTGTCTGTCTGCTCTGCCTGTGAAAAAATGTGATCGTCCCCCAGAAGAAGAGGGGAGGTTCTATGTAAATAAGCAGTAGAGAGATACAGAGACAGATGGGGAACAGCAAGCATCAACTGAACCTCTGTATCACTGTAAACTCATAGTGTTCAACTGTATCACTGTAAACTCATCGTGTTCAACTGAACCTCTGTATCCCTGTAAACTCATCATGTTCAACTGAACCTCTGTATCCCTGTAAACTCATCATGTTCAACTGAACCTCTGTATCACTGTAAACTCATCGTGTTCAACTGAACCTCTGTATCACTGTAAACTCATCGTGTTCAACTGAACCTCTGTATCACTGTAAACTCATCGTGTTCAACTGAACCTCTGTATCACTGTAAACTCATCGTGTTCAACTGAACCTCTGTATCACTGTAAACTCATCGTGTTCAACTGAACCTCTGTATCCCTGTAAACTCATCGTGTTCAACTGAACCTCTGTATCCCTGTAAACTCATCGTGTTCAACTGTATCACTGTAAACTCATCGTGTTCAACTGAACCTCTGTATCACTGTAAACTCATCGTGTTCAACTGAACCTCTGTATCACTGTAAACTCATCGTGTTCAACTGAACCTCTGTATCCCTGTAAACTCATCGTGTTCAACTGAACCTCTGTATCCCTGTAAACTCATCGTGTTCAACTGTATCACTGTAAACTCATCGTGTTCAACTGAACCTCTGTATCACTGTAAACTCATCATGTTCAACTGAACCTCTGTATCACTGTAAACTCATCGTGTTCAACTGAACCTCTGTATCACTGTAAACTCATCGTGTTCAACTGAACCTCTGTATCACTGTAAACTCATCGTGTTCAACTGAACCTCTGTATCACTGTAAACTCATCGTGTTCAACTGAACCTCTGTATCACTGTAAACTCATCGTGTTCAACTGAACCTCTGTATCACTGTAAACTCATCGTGTTCAACTGTATCACTGTAAACTCATCGTGTTCAACTGAACCTCTGTATCACTGTAAACTCATCGTGTTCAACTGAACCTCTGTATCACTGTAAACTCATCGTGTTCAACTGAACCTCTGTATCACTGTAAACTCATCGTGTTCAACTGAACCTCTGTATCCCTGTAAACTCATCGTGTTCAACTGAACCTCTGTATCCCTGTAAACTCATCGTGTTCAACTGAACCTCTGTATCACTGTAAACTCATCGTGTTCAACTGTATCACTGTAAACTCATCATGTTTGAGCTGTAGTTGATGAACAGCATTCTTACATGCTGTAGGTATTCCTCTTGTCCAGATGGGATATGTATGTATTTTCTTTATATGTCAGACACCAATAAGACTAGCTGTCTCCATTGGCGTCGGCTAATGGGGATCCTAATAAATCAAATAGAGCAGTGTGCAGTGCGATAGTGATTGCATCATCCGTGGATCCGTTGGGGCGAATTGTAGTGGGTCTAGGGTGTCGGGTAAGGTGGAGGTGACATGCTCCTTAACTAGCCTCTCAAAGCACTTCATGATGACAGAAGTGAGTGCTATGGGGCGATAGTCATTTGGTTCAGTTACCTTCGCGTTATTGGGTACAGGAACAATGGTGGCCATCTTGAAGCAAGTGGTGACAGCAGACTGGGATAGGGAGAGATTGAATATGTTGGTAAACACTCCAGCCAGCTGCTCTGCACATGCTCTGAGGATGTGGCTTGGGATGCTGTCTGGGCTGGCAGCTTAGCGAGGGTTAACATGCCTAAATGTATGACTCACTTCGACCACGGAGAACGAGAGCTCCTTGTGAACGGAGGTGGCCCTCTGGCATTCCTTTTATAATCCATGATTATTTGGAGTCCCTGCCACATATATGTCTCGTGTCTGCCGGTTGAATTGCAACTCTACTTTGTCCTGTCGTTTTGTTCGACTGACTCACAGAGGGAAAAACAATCAAAACAATATTGAAGCATAGATTCCGATTGGAACAGACCAACGATGAACAGTCCTTACCACGGGTACGTTCTGTTAAATTGTCTGCCTATAGGAGGGGAGGAGCAAAATGGAGGTGTGATCTGATTTGCAGAAGGGAGGGCCTTGTAGACATCCTGAGCAGTAGAAATGTTCCAGATCGATGAGTGAGTAGCACAGGAGATGTGTTTATAAAACTTTGTTCGCGTTTTCCTCAGATTTCCTTTATTAAAGTCCCCAGCTATTTACATTTTTTATTTTTTTTATTTAACCTTTATTTAACTAGGCAAGTTAGTTAAGAACAAATTATTATTTACAACGATGACCTACACCAGCCAAACCCGGACGATGCTGGGCCGATTGTGCGCCGCCCAATCACAGGCCGGTTGTGATACAGCTATAATAAATGCGGCCTTAGAATATACGGTTTCCAGTTTGCACAAAGCCCAGTGTCGTTCCTTGAGAGCGACCGCGGTGTCGGTTTGGGTCGAATATACACGGCCGTGAGGATGACCAAAAAATAATTATCTCGGGAGGTAATGCCGTCGGCATTTGTTGGTGAAGTATTCCAGATCGGGAGAACAAAAGGACTTGAGAAGGATGGAGAACCCTGCTGGCTGAATGGACGGGGACCACAATCACTGTATTGATAACATGAGTAGTTAATCATGAAACATACACCTCCACCTTTCTTTTTCCCAGAGAGTTCTTTCTTCCTGTCCGCCCGAAGGATGGAGAACCCTGCTGGCTGAATGGACGGGGACAGTATATCCGGAGAGAGCCATGATTCTGAGTATGTTTACAGTCCCTCTGAAAGGAGATCCTTGCCCTGTCTACCTTATTGCCTAGGGACTGAACGTTAGCGCATAATGTACTCGGAAGCTGTGGATGGTATGCACGCCTCCTGAGTCTGACTAAAAGCCCACTTCTTATTCCTCTTCTCCGGCGACGCCGTCTTGGAGCAGCCCCCTGGGATGAATGGAATTGCCTCGGGAAGTTGAAACAAAGGATTCAATCCAGGGAATTTTAATTTCTGGTCGAAATGCTGGTGAGTGACTGTCGATCTAATATCCCAAAGTTATTCCCGGCTGTAGGTAATAATGCAAGTAAAGTTCTGAGAAAATAATGTAGGAAATAACACTGAAAAAAGTAACAAAATACTGCAATGTTGGCTAGGAGCTAGAAACGACCATTGCTTCACTTCAAAAAATCTTCCCTGAGCCTCTACCATAACCAGTCGTAGTGGGTCACCTGGAACAGTCAGACAGAGGTTGGAGGCTAGACACAGTGGACAGAGGCTATATACTGTCAAGTATGTTTCCGTCCCAAATGGCACCCTAGTCCTTAATATAGTGCGCTGGTTGTGTTTTAGTATGGGAGGAAGCTAGCTGAACCCTCCAGGGGTAACTACTAACAGGCTAGTGAGTAACATTACAGTGACCTTGATGAGGAGGTCAACATTTATTAAAGTGTTTGTACACAAACAAAGAGACTCTAAACCTTGCGTGAAACACTTTTCCCACAAAGGTTGGTATTTATCCAATTTCCTCTTGGCAGGAAAGTGTGAATATTACCACGCAAATCTCAAACCATGTGTACTCACAACTTCTAGTGGTTGAAGAATTGTACTACAATCAAATATTGTTATTTGGGGGGTATATTGAGGTGTTTGACAGACAGGAATTATAATAATGGTGAACTAATAATAACATCAAAACAGATGATAAAAACAGATGCATTTGACGTTGGTAAGGAGATCGCATAGCAGCAAGTAGACTAATATGTTTCTTTGACGTTTATAATATGGGCGTTAATCATATTATATGACATGACAGGTTGATTCCCACGAGACAACCACTACCATTTATCCATGGCTCATTCAATAGACAAACATGCTGGACGGTAAATAGACAAGTAACCCACTAGACAGTATGGGTAGGCTGCCGTATTGCTGTGAGACAGGAGTGCTACATAATAGCCTAGTTAATCTCAGAGCCTATACCAAGACAAGACAGGAGCGTGACATCACAGCCTAGTTAATCTCAGAGCCTATACCAAGACAGGACAGGAGCGTGACATCATAGCCTAGTTAATCTCAGAGCCTATACCAAGACAGGACAGGAGCGTGACATCACAGCCTAGTTAATCTCAGAGCCTATACCAAGACAGGACAGGAGCGTGACATCACAGCCTAGTTAATCTCAGAGCCTATACCAAGACAGGACAGGAGCGTGACATCACAGCCTAGTTAATCTCAGAGCCTATACCAAGACAGGACAGGAGCGTGACATCATAGCCTAGTTAATCTCAGAGCCTATACCAAGACAGGACAGGAGCGTGACATCATAGCCTAGTTAATCTCAGAGCCTATACCAAGACAGGACAGGAGCGTGACATCACAGCCTAGTTAATCTCAGAGCCTATACCAAGACAGGACAGGAGGGTGACATCATGGCCTAGTTAATCTCAGAGCCTATACCAAGACAGGACAGGAGTGTGACATCACAGCCTAGTTAATCTCAGAGCCTATACCAAGACAGGACAGGAGCGTGACATCACAGCCTAGTTAATCTCAGAGCCTATACCAAGACAGGACAGGAGGGTGACATCATGGCCTAGTTAATCTCAGAGCCTATACCAAGACAGGACAGGACTGTGACATCACAGCCTAGTTAATCTCCGAGCCTATACCAAGACAGGACAGGACAGGAGCGTGACATCACAGCCTAGTTAATCTCCGAGCCTATACCAAGACAGGACATTGTGTTTCTATCATCTATTGACAAACAAAATATTGAACAACAGTTAGTCTTTTGCATAGTCTGGGCTGTTTGAATAAACAACCAATCAGAATGCGCGGCCAGTGTTTGGCAGTATGTGTCACGGCTCTCGTCGTAATGAGGATCGGACCAAAGCACAGCGTGGCAGGTGTTCATGATTTTATTAGATCACAAAACACTCGAACAAAATAGACAAGAGGGAAAACCGAAACAGTTCTGTAAGGAGCATCAACTATACAGAAAACATAGAAATAAAGAAACTAGAATGCCCACCCTAGTCACACCCTGGCCTAACCAAAATAGAGAATAAAATCCTCTCTATGGCCAGGGCGTGACAGTCTGCATTTTTAGTTTGAAAAGGTCGATGCAAAAGATTAAACCATTCTGGCCATACCTCTACAGAAATGTGTTCCCAACATTTCCAAATCATACAGCAAATGGGGGGCGACAGTTTGATAAATAACAATAATTTGTGGCGCACACAAATCCTAGAATGTCCACGTACGCCAGAATTTAGTGAGACATTTTGATAAATGAGGCCCCAGGAAAGGAGAGTGGAGGAGAGAGAGAGAGAAAGAGAGAGAGAGAGCGAGAGCAAAAGCGAGGGAGAGGATGGAAATCAAGGGGAGATTTGCTCATTGCTGAAAGAATTCCTGGCCAAAACGGGCTCTCTGTAATTGCATTAGTTATCCACAAGTGACTTGGCAGTGGGAGAGCTTAATTTAATTTAAATGAACCCTTGTTCTCACAACCAGTAGCTTTTGTTGAGAATAATCCCGCAAAGGCGGAGGTGTTGCTAACATTTACGATAGCAAATTTCAATTTACAAAAAAAAAAATGGCGTTTTCGTCTTTTGAGCTTCTAGTCATGAAATCTATGCAGCCTACTCAATCACTTTTTATAGCTACTGTTTACAGGCCTCCTGGGCCATATACAGCGTTCCTCTCTGAGTTTCCTGAATTCCTATCAGACCTTGTAGTCATAGCAGATCATATTCTAATTTTTGGTGATTTTAATATTCACATGGAGAAGTCCACAGACCCACTCCAAAAGTCTTTCGGAGCCATCATCGACTCAGTGGGTTTTGTCCAACATGTCTCTGGACCTACTCACTGCCACAGTCATACTCTGGACCTAGTTTTGTCCCATGGAATAAATGTTGTAGATCTTAATGTTTTTCCACATAATCCTGGACTATCGGACCACCATTTTATTACGTTTGCAATCGCAACAAATAATCTGCTCAGACCCCAACCAAGGAGCATCAAAAGTCGTGCTATAAATTCTCAGACAACACAAAAATTCCTTGATGCCCTTCCAGACTCCTTCTGCCTACCCAAGGACGTCAGAGGACAAAAATCAGTTAACCACTTAACTGAGGAACTCAATTTAACCTTGCGCAATACCCTAGATGCAGTTGCACCCCTAAAAACGAAAAACATTTGTCATAAGAAACTAGCTCCCTGGTATACAGAAAATACCCGAGCTTTGAAGCAAGCTTCCAGGAAATTGGAACGGAAATGGCGCCACACCAAACTGGAAGTCTTCCGACTAGCTTGGAAAGACAGTACCGTGCAGTACCGAAGAGCCCTCACTGCTGCTCGATCATCCTACTTTTCCAACTTAATCGAGGAAAATAAGAACAATCCAAAATTTCTTTTTGATACTGTTGCAAAGCTAACTAAAAAGCAGCATTCCCCAAGAGAGGATGGCTTTCACTTCAGCAGTAATAAATTCATGAACTTCTTTGAGGAAAAGATCATGACCATTAGAAAGCAAATTACGGACTCCTCTTTGAATCTGCGTATTCCTCCAGGGCTTAGCTGTCCTGGATCTGCACAGCTCTGCGAGGGCCTGGGATCGGGAGAGACACTTAAGTGTTTTAGTACTATATCTCTTGACACAATGATGAAAATAATCATGGCCTCTAAACCTTCAAGCTGCATACTGGATCCTATTCCTACTAAACTGCTGAAGGAGCTGCTTCCTGTGCTTGGCCCTCCTATGTTGAACATAATAAACAGCTCTCTATCCACCGGATGTGTACCAAACTCACTAAAAGTGGCAGTGATAAAGCCTCTCTTGAAAAAGCCAAACCTTGACCCGGAAAATATAAAAAACTATCGGCCTATATCGAAACTTCCATTCCTCTCAAAAATTTTAGAAAAAGCTGTTGCGCAGCAACTCACTGCCTTTCTGAAGACAAACAATGTATACGAAATGCTTCAGTCTGGTTTTAGACCCCATCATAGCACTGAGACTGCACTTGTGAAGGTGGTAAATGACCTTTTAATGGCGTCAGACCGAGGCTCTGCATCTGTCCTCGTGCTACTAGACCTTAGTGCTGCCTTTGACACCATCGATCACCACATTCTTTTGGAGAGACTGGAAACCCAAATTGGTCTACACGGACAAGTTCTGGCCTGGTTTAGATCTTACCTGTCGGAAAGATATCAGTTTGTCTCTGTGAATGGTCTGTCCTCTGACAAATCAACTGTACATTTCGGTGTTCCTCAAGGTTCCGTTTTAGGACCACTATTGTTTTCACTATATATTTTACCTCTTGGGGATGTTATTCGAAAACATAATGTTAACTTTCACTGCTATGCGGATGACACACAGCTGTACATTTCAATGAAACATGGTGAAGCCCCAAAATTGCCCTCGCTAGAAGCCTGTTTCACAGACATAAGGAAGTGGATGGCTGAAAACTTTCTACTTTTAAACTCGGACAAAACAGAGATGCTTGTTCTAGGTCCCAAGAAACAAAGAGATCTTCTGTTAAATCTGACAATTCATCTTGATGGTTGTAAAGTCGTCTCAAATAAAACTGTGAAGGACCTCGGCGTTACTCTTGACCCTGATCTCTCTTTTGACGAACATATCAAGACTGTTTCAAGGACAGCTTTTTTCCATCTACGTAACATTGCAAAAATCAGAAATTTTCTGTCCAAAAATGATGCAGAAAAATTAATCCATGCATTTGTTACTTCTAGGTTAGACTACTGCAATGCTCTACTTTCCGGCTACCCGGATAAAGCACTAAATAAACTTCAGTTAGTGCTAAATACGGCTGCTAGAATCCTGACTAGAACCAAGAAATTTGATCATATTACTCCAGTGCTAGCTTCCCTACACTGGCTTCCTGTTAAGGCAAGGGCTGATTTCAAGGTTTTACTGTTAACCTATAAAGCGTTACATGGGCTTGCTCCTACCTATCTTTCCGAGTTGGTCCTGCCGTACATACCAATACGTACGCTACGGTCACAAGACGCAGGCCTCCTAATTGTCCCTAGAATTTCTAAGCAAACAGCGGGAGGCAGGGTTTTCTCCTATAGATCTCCATTTTTATGGAACAGTCTGCCTACCCATGTGAGAGACGCAGACTCGGTCTCAACCTTTAAGTCTTTACTGAAGACTTATCTCTTCAGTAGGTCATATGATTGAGTGTAGTCTGGCCCAGGAGTGTGAAGGTGAACGGAAAGGCTCTGGAGCAACGAACCGCCCTTGCTGTCTCTGCCAGGCCGGTTCCCCTCTCTCCACTGGGATTCTCTGCCTCTAACCCTGTTACAGGGGCTGAGTCACTGGCTTGCTGGTGCTCTTTCATGCCGTCCCTAGGAGGGGTGCGTCACTTGAGTGGGTTGAGTTACTGACGTGATCTTCCTGTCTGGGTTGGCGCCCCCCCTTGGTTTGTGCTGTGGTGGAGACCTTTGTGGGCTATACTCGGCCTTGTCTCAGGATTGTAAGTTGGTGGTTGAGGATATCCCTCTAGTGGTGCGGGGGCTGTGCTTTGGCAAAGTGGGTGGGGTTATATCCTTCCTGTTTGGCCCTGTCCGGGGGTTTCTTCGGATGGGGCCACAGTGTCTCCTGACCGCTCCTGTCTCAGCCTCCAGTATTTATGCTGCAGTAGTTTATGTGTTGGGGGGCTAGGGTTAGTTGGTTATACCTGGAGTACTTCTCCTGTCTTATCCAGTGTCCTGTGTGAATTTAAGTATGCTCTCTCTAATTCTCTCGTTCTCTCTTTCTCTCTGAGAACCTGAGCCCTAGGACCATACGTCAGGACTACCGGGCATGCTGACACCTTGCTGTCCCCAGTCCGCCTGGCCTTGCTGCTATTCCAGTTTCAACTGTTCTGCCTGCGGTTACGAAACCCCTACCTGTCCCAGACCTGCTGTTTTCAACTCTTAATGATCGGCTATGAAAAGCCAACTGAGATTTATTCCTGATTTATTATTTGACCATGCTTGTCATTTATGAACATTTTGAAAATCTTGGCTCTCTCTAATTTTCTCCTTCTCTCTTTCTTTCTCTCGGAGGACCTGAGCCCTAGGACCATACGTCGGGACTACCGGCCGTGGTGACTCCTTGCTGTCCCCAGTCCGCCTGGCCTTGCTGCTATTCCAGTTTCAACTGTTCTGCCTGCGGTTATGGAACCCCTACCTGTCCCAGACCTGCTGTTTTCAACTCTTAATGATCGGCTATGAAAAGCCAACTGAGATTTATTCCTGATTATTATTTGACCATGCTTGTCATTTATGAACATTTTGAAAATCTTGGCTCTCTCTAATTTTCTCCTTCTCTCTTTCTTTCTCTCGGAGGACCTGGGCCCTAGGACCATGCGTCGGGACTGCCGCCCGTGGTGACTCCTTGCTGTCCCCAGTCCGCCTGGCCTTGCTGCTATTCCAGTTTCAGCTGTTCTGCCTGCGGTTATGGAACCGCCACCTGTCCCAGACCTGTTGTTTTTCAACTCTTAATGATCAGCTATGAAAAGCCAACTGAAAATTATTCATGATTATTATCTGACCATGCTTGTCACTTATGAACATTTTTGAACATCTTGGCATAGTTCTGTTATAATCTCCACCCGGCACAGCCAGAAGAGGACTGGCCACCCCTCATAGCCTGGTTCCTCTCTAGGTTTCTTCCTAGGTTTTGGCCTTTCTAGGGAGTTTTTCCTAGCCACCGTGCTTCTACACCTGCATTACTAGCTGTTTGGGGTTTTAGGCTGGGTTTCTGTACAGCACTTCGAGATATTAGCTGATGTACGAAGGGCTATATAAAATAAAATTGATTGATTGATTGATTGAATAATCAGCCTGGCTTAAAGAGACAGTTGCTTCAGAGCTAGCCATGCTATCTCATAA
This sequence comes from Salvelinus namaycush, assembly GCF_016432855.1. Lineage (NCBI taxonomy): Eukaryota > Metazoa > Chordata > Actinopteri > Salmoniformes > Salmonidae > Salvelinus > Salvelinus namaycush. Next base: position 49,087,689 of record NC_052316.1, on the reverse strand, counting down.
TACTGCAGGGTGCTATGGAGCACATACCAGACCCAGATGGATCCCCTTACCTTACTCCTTCAGATATTAGCCTAGTCTGTGTTTTGGACAGATTCTGATTGTGTGTTGGATCTGTTTCCGAGTTTTCGTCTCAGGAAAAAAAAATGATGCAGAATAAGGAGATTTGGGGAATTTAGATCGACTACTGTTGCTGTATCTGTCTGTTGCTACTTGGTCTCGTTGTCTGTTTCCTGACAGTCTGACATCACACTCAGCCCTGCGCCCTAATCCTGCCCCCTAAAGGCATCAGCGTGCTTCAATTCGGCTGGAGCCTAGCCGAACTCGGCTAGCAAATCTGAACGAGTGTGCTCACATACATAAAACCGCATTGGTACAGTTTGTCCATTTTGAGACACTGTAGCCAATATACTGTACACTTCCTCAAAGTAGTCAGAATTAATCTAAGATGACAAAAGAAATCTGTCATTCATTTTGACCGAATTTTGCCAAGGAGATCTAAGTGCGAGGAGATCTTTTTCCGAGGAGATCTAGTCCGAGGAGATCTAGACCGAGGAGATCTAGTCCGAGGAGATCTAGACCGAGGAGATCTAGACCGAGGAGATCTAGACCGAGGAGATCTAGTCCGAGGAGATCTAGACCGAGGAGATCTAGTCCGAGGAGATCTAGACCGAGGAGATCTAGACCGAGGAGATCTAGTCCGAGGAGATCTTAGTCTGAGGAGGTCCTAGTCTGAGGAGATCTTAGTCTGAGGAGGTCCTAGTCTGAGGAGATCTAGTCTGAGGAGATCTAGTCTGAGGAGATCTAGTCTGAGGAGATCTTAGTCTGAGGAGGTCCTAGTCTGAGGAGATCTTAGTCTGAGGAGGTCCTAGTCTGAGGAGAACTAGCCTGAGGAGATCTAGTCTGAGGAGGTCCTAGTCTGAGGAGATCTAGTCTGAGGAGATCTAGTCTGAGGAGATCTAGTCTGAGGAGGTCCTAGTCTGAGGAGGTCCTAGTCTGAGGAGATCTAGTCTGAGGAGGTCCTAGTCTGAGGAGATCTAGTCTGAGGAGATCTAGTCTGAGGAGATCTAGTCTGAGGAGGTCCTAGTCTGAGGAGGTTCTAGTCTGAGGAGATCTAGTCTGAGGAGATCTAGTCTGAGGAGGTCCTAGTCTGAGGAGATCTAGTCTGAGGAGATCTAGTCTGAGGAGATCTAGTCTGAGGAGATCTTAGTCTGAGGAGATCTTAGTCTGAGGAGATCTAGTCTGAGGAGATCTAGTCTGAGGAGATCTTAGTCTCAAGAGATCTAGTCTGAGGAGATCTTAGACAGAGGAGATCGTAGACTGAGGAGATCTAGTCTGAGGAGATCTAGTCTGAGGAGATCTTAGTCACGCAATTCTACATCTAACTAAGATGTTTGTTGTAGTATTTCTCAATGAAAAAATGTGCAAGGATCTATCTGAAAGGATATCGTTCGTTTACAGTATACCAAAATGAACTAATAGTATGTAGTATACACTAATTAAGTATGTAGTATACAGTATGTTAGTATGGGTTTTCGAACACAGCTTTTGTGTTTTTAGCTTGCTAAATAAGTAGCTAGCTACAAAGTGGGCAGTGGGCATACAGTGGGTGACTTCATCAGCACTCCTCCCACAAGTCTTCAGAAAACATGTGTTTTGGGACTGAGAGGCACCTTTTCATTAAAACATTGGTGGAAATACGTTCCTAGCATGTGAGGAATGTTTGCTGGCCAGCTAGCTAATATTTAGAAAAAAATATTAGAGTTACGCTAACCCGTTGCAATCCCTTTGTAGTATACAGTATGTTAGCTTGCTGGCTAGCTACAGAGGTTAGCTGGATAGTTAGCTGGATAGTTAGCTACAGTAGTTAGCTACAGAGGTTAGCTGGATAGTTAGCTACAGTAGTTAGCTACAGAGGTTAGCTGGATAGTTAGGTACAGTAGTTAGCTACAGAGGTTAGCTGGATAGTTAGCTACAGTAGTTAGCTACAGAGGTTAGCTGGATAGTTAGCTACAGTAGTTAGCTACTGCCATCAGTAGTTGTTGTGTTATCATATTTAGCCTATTCCACCATTTCTAGAATGCATACTGGCATTTGAATATAGTGAGGGAAAAGGGATTCTGGACATAAAATTGGTTTTGAAGCATAAAACTGGGAATTTGATATTTGACTGATATGATTGTCTGTTTGTTTCACATCCGCAAAGTATTTAAAATGCTGTCAGTTCGACTTTAAGCCAATCATTCCTTCCTCTCCATTAACAATGATGTAAATGCTGCTTCCCTTCAGAACCCAGGGACACTTAGACACAGCAACAGGAGGGAGGACTGTCTCCATGTAACTGTACCAAAACTTAGATACAGCAACAGGAGGGAGGACTGTCTCCATGTAACTGTACCAACACTTAGACACAGCAACAAGAGGGAGGACTGTCTCCATGTAACTGTACCAACACGTAGACACAGCAACAGGAGGGAGGACTGTCTCCATGTAACTGTACCAACACTTAGACACAGCAACAGGAGGGAGGACTGTCTCCATGTAACTGTACCAACACTTAGACACAGCAACAGGAGGGAGGACTGTCTCCATGTAACTGTACCAACACTTAGACACAGCAACAGGAGGGAGGACTGTCTCCATGTAACTGTACCAACACTTAGACACAGCAACAGGAGGGAGGACTGTCTCCATGTAACTGTACCAACACTTAGACACAGCAACAGGATGGAGGACTGTCTCCATGTAACTGTACCAACACTTAGACACAGCAACAGGATGGGAGGACTGTCTCCATGTAACTGTACCAACACTTAGACACAGCAACAGGAGGGAGGACTGTCTCCATGTAACTGTACCAACACTTAGACACAGCAACAGGATGGGAGGACTGTCTCCATGTAACTGTACCAACACTTAGACACAGCAACAGGAGGGAGGACTGTCTCCATGTAACTGTACCAACACTTAGACACAGCAACAAGAGGGAGGACTGTCTCCATGTAACTGTACCAACACTTAGACACAGCAACAGGAGGGAGGAGTCTCCATGTAACTGTACCAACACTTAGACACAGCAACAGGAGGGAGGAGTCTCCATGTAACTGTACCAACACTTAGACACAGCAACAGGAGGGAGGAGTCTCCATGTAACTGTACCAACACTTAGACACAGCAACAGGAGGGAGGAGTCTCCATGTAACTGTACCAACACTTAGACACAGCAACAGGAGGGAGGACTGTCTCCATGTAACTGTACCAACACTTAGACACAGCAACAGGAGGGAGGAGTCTCCATGTAACTGTACCAACACTTAGACACAGCAACAGGAGGGAGGAGTCTCCATTTAACTGTACCAACACTTAGACACAGCAACAGGAGGGAGGAGTCTCCATGTAACTGTACCAACACTTAGACACAGCAACAGGAGGGAGGAGTCTCCATGTAACTGTACCAACACTTAGACACAGCAACAGGAGGGAGGACTGTCTCCATGTAACTGTACCAACACTTAGACACAGCAACAGGAGGGAGGACTGTCTCCATGTAGCTGTACCAACAGAACATTATTTCTGATGAAAGTGAGGTCGATACATGTATTTTTGTTGTACAGTACTAACACTCATTGGCCCTTAAAATGACCATGCAAAACACAAATTCACAAAAAAAAATCTGAAAAAATCTCCTAAACATGGTCAACTTTGAAATGCTATTTTAAGTAGAAAAGTCAGAGTGTTTTCCCTCCCTGCCGGGGTCCTGTTCTCATGGACTCTGGTCTAAAGTAGTGCACTGCCTTTAAAGGGAATAAGGGGGCATTTGGACCTGGACAATGTATGTAAGAGCCATCCAATTAAACAAAGCCTGAGGACATGACAGGAATCTGCCCAGAGCTCAGTGCCATTGTTACCATCACCGCTAGTCTCCACTGGTCCTCTCTCTCTCTCTCCATCCATCTCTCTTCTCTACCTTCCTCCCCCCGCTCTTTCTTTGTGTTCTCTCTCTCTCTCCATCCCTCTCTCTCTCTCTCTCTCCATCCCTCTCTCTCTCTCTCTCCATCCCTCTCTCTCTCTCTCCATCCCTCTCTCCTCTCTACCTTCCTCCCCCTCGCTCTTTCTCTGTGTTCTCTCTCTCCATCCCTCTATCTCTCTCTCTCTCTTATCTCTCTCTCCATCCCTCTCTCTTCTCTACCTTCCTCCACCCTGCTCTTTCTCGGTGTTCTCTCTCTCCATCCCTCTCTCTCTCTCTTCTCTCTCTCCATCCTTCTCTCTTCTCTACCTTCCTCCCCCCGCTCTTTCTCTGTGTTCTCTCTCTCTCTCTCTCTCTCTATCTCTCTCTCTCGCTGTACTCTCTCTCCCCCTCCCTCGAGCCTTTTGATTCGACAACAAATAGAATTGACTTCCGATGACCAAATTATGTTAAACCTGATTTGTAAACCTCATTGTTCGTCTCAGATTTCTATTTTGAACAGATGAACAAATGATCTCTTCATAATGTTTGTAATGGTTGAGGCGTGGTAGGGGTATTCGATAGCTACTAAACCCAGTTAGAGCAGGCATTAAGGAGAACTGAGATCGTTTTGATGGTAACAGCAGACTACATTACAGTTATGAAAAGAAATGACTGGAACTCATCTGGAGCTTACTTCTGCCAGTCAGAAAACACTCAGCTGATCTTCTCAGAGAGTCTAATTTCACATGTCCATAACTTGTTCATTTTCTATTGTTATTAAAGGGGAAATCCCCTCAAAAACGATATTTAGTATTTATTTTATTAGTCCACTGTTGATGAAATCCCAAAATGTTTTGCATGTCAGCAGTGAAGTTTTCAAGATGTTTTGGACTTTCAAGAAGCAAAGTGTCACATCATGATGATGCTAAATGTGTGGATTTTCCCTTTATTTTTTAAAGAATTGTTAATTGCTCTATTTTCTAATGTAACATTGTACTTTTGGCAATATGTATCAATACTTGGTAGCAGTAAAGCAAACAGAAATGTAAATATACAGTGAGCTCCAAACATATTGGGACTGTTGTTTTTTTGGCTCTATACTCCAACACTTTGTACAATGACTATGAGGTTAAAGTGCAGCCTGTCAGCATTCATTTGAGGGTATTTTTCATCCATATCGGGTGAATCGATTAGAAATTACAGCACTTTTTTGTACATAGTGCACCCATTTTAGGGGACTAAAAGTATTGGGACAAATTCACTTATATGTGTATTAATGTGTATTATAATCGTTCCAAGATGGTGTAGCAGTTGGATGTCTGTTTGTCTTGTCCCATCCCATGTATATATCGTTTTATTTATATGTATTTTTTATCTCAATTTCCATCTACGGACTGAACTCTCCTGCAATCCGCCTCATCCAGTGTGGTACAGATCTGCATTTTTTTTTTTACACTTTAGAACCGGAACCCCAATCAGAAGCTAGCCAGCTAACTAGCTACTAGCTAGTAGTCAGTTAGCCACTGCTAGCGGTCATCAGCCAGCTTCAGCCTGGTCAATACCTGTCAGTCTGCACAGCGCGATATAAACCCAGAGCATATTGGACTGATTTTTCTCTACCACATCTCCGGATTCCTACCGCAAGCTCTGGACATTTACACCTGGATCATCGCCGCTAGCTAGCTGCTATCCGAGTGGCTACTCCCGGCTAACATCTCTGTCCCGAAGCAAGCACCAGTTAGCCTGGAGCTAGCCTCGAGCTAAGTCCATCTCTCGGCTAGCCAAAGAGTTCCTTCAGCCAATTCTTGGGCTACAATACCTATTTTGCCAATTGACCTGGACCCATTTACTGCCGACACGGAGCCTCGCCGATCCATCACGACTGGTCTACCGACGTAACCATCCGAGGGGTCTCAACAGGACGATGTTGCAGAAGAACCAACTACTAGCCCCGGCTCGCTAGCTTTTCTGAACGCTGTGTCCCCTGCTCGCCTAGCGTAGTAGTGACTACCGAACAGCACCCTGACTCACCTATTGCTGCTCTTTTGACCCTATTGATCACTCGGGAGCACAGCTGAAGCCCCCTGGACTGTTTCAATAACACGGTACCTCATTTTGTTTACCTGTCGGCCCCAGCCTCGATCTCAGGTCCTGTATGTATCTAACTGACCCGCTCTGCCCTTTCTTCGCCATTTACCCGTTGTTGTCTTAGCTCTCCTGATCAACACCTGTGATTGCTTTATGCCTCTCTCTGATGTCAATATGCCTTGTCGACCGCTGTCTTGGCTAGTTCTTACTGTTTTATTTCACTGTAGAGCCCTCAGTCCCGCTCAAAATGCCTTAGATAGCTCTAGCCGTACCCTTATCCTACTCCTCCTCTGTTCCTCTGGTGATGTAGAGGTTAACCCAGACCCTGTAGCCCCCAGTTCTTCTCCTATTGACTTCTGTAACTGTAAAAGCCTTGGTTTCATGCATGTTAACATTAGAAGCCTCCTCCCTAAGTGTGTTCTATTCACTGCTTTAGCACACTCCGCCAACCCGTATGTAAAATGTCCTAGCCGTGTCTGAATCCTGGCTTAGGAAGGCCATCAAAAATGCAGAAATTTCCATCCCCAACTACAACATTTTCCGCCAAGATAGAACTGCCAAAAGGGGTGGAGTTGCAATCTCTGCAGAGATAACCTGCAGAGTTCTGTCATGCTATCCAGGTCTGTGTCCAAACAGTTCGAGCTTCTACTTTTAAAAATCCACCTTTCCAGAAATAAGTCTCTCACTGTTGTCACTTGTTATAGACACCCCTCAGCCCCCAGCTGTGCCCTGGACACCATATGTGAATTAATTGCCCCCCATTTATCTTCAGAGTTTGCACTGTTAGGTGACCTAAACTGGGATATGCTTAACACCCCAGCCATCCTACAATCTAAGCTAGATGCCCTCAATCTCACACAAATGATCAAGGAACCTACCAGGTACAACCCTAAATCCGTAACCATGGGCACCCTCATAGATATTATCCTGCCCTCTAAATACAACTCTGCTGTTTTCAACCAGGATCTCAGCTATCACTGCCTCACTGCCTGCGTCCGTAATAGGTCCGGGGGTCAAACGACCACCCCTCATCACTGTCAAACGCTCCCTAAAACACTTCAGTGAGCAGGCCTTTCTAATCGACCTGGCCCGGGTATCCTGGAAGGATATTGACCCTATTCCGTCCGTCGAGGATGCCTGGTCGTTCTTTAAAGGTTCTTTCCTCACCATCTAAAATAAGCATGCCCCATTCAAAAAATGTAGAACTAGGAACAGATCTAGCCCTTGGTTCACTCCAGACTTGACTGCCCTTGACCAGCACAAAAACATCCTGTGGCGTACTGCATTAGCATCGAATAGCCCCCGCGATATGCAACTTTTCGGGGAAGTTAGGAACCAATATGCACAGGCAGTTAGGAAAGCAAAGGCTAGCTTTTTCTTTTTTTTTTTCTTTTTTGTTGAATTTTATCCCATTTTCTCCCCAATTTTCGTGGTATCCAATCGCTAGTAATTACTACCTTGTCTCATCGCTACAACTCCCGTACGGGCTCGAGAGAGACGAAGGTCGAAAGCCATGCGTCCTCCGAAGCACAACCCAACCAGCCGTACTGCTTCTTAACACAGCGCGCCTCCAACCCGGAAGCCAGCCGCACCAATGTGTCGGAGGAAACACCGTGTACCTGGCCCCCTTGGTTGGCGCGCACTGCGCCCGGCCCGCCACAGGAGTCGCTGGAGCGCGATGAGACAAGGATATCCCTACCGGCCAAACCCTCCCTAACCCGGACGACGCTATGCCAATTGTGCTTCGCCCCACGGACCTCCCGGTCGCGGCCGGCTGCGACAGAGCCTGGGCGCGAACCCAGAGACTCTGGTGGCGCAGTTAGCACTGCGATGCAGTGCCCTAGACCACTGCGCCACCCGGGAGGCCCAAGGCTAGCTTTTTCAAACAGAAATTTGTATCCTGTAGCACAAACTCCAAAAAGTTCTGGGACACTGTAAAGTCCATGGAGAATAATAACACCTCCTCTGAAATAAATAAAAAATAAAAAATTAAATTTAACACAAGGCACAAGTTGATGCAATTCAATATTTTACATAGGGTCTATTTTACACCAGAGAGACTGTATAAGATCTATTCTAAATATTCAACATTTTGCCCACGTTGTAAAACGGGGGTGGGCACAATGATGCATATGTTTCTGTCCTGCCCTGAACTAGGCAATTATTGGAAAGACATTATTCAGATCTTATCACAGGTCACTAATATGACAGTACCACTAGATCCTTGTCACGTCCTGACCTTAGTTCCGTTTTTGTGTCTCTATTTTGGTTTGATCAGGGCGTGAGTTAGGGTGGGCAGTCTATGTTCTTTTTTCTAGGTTGGTGTTTTTCTATGTGTTTGGCCTGGTGTGGTTCCCAATCGGAGGCAGCTGTTTATCGTTGTCTCTGATTGGGAGCTATATTTAGGTAGCCTGTTTTCCATTGTGTGTTGTGGGTGATTGTTTCCTGTTTTAGTGTTTGTTTCACATTTCAGGACTGTTTCGGTTTTCGTTATTATTCACTTTGTGTCACGCTCGTCGTTAGGTGGAAGAGAGGAGGACCAAGGCGCAGCGTGATAACAATACATACTTCTTTAATGAAGACGAAAACGAAACGAACACTATACAAACTAAATAAAACAACAAACGTGAAGCTATACAAACAATAAGTGCAGACACTGGCAACTTACATAGACAATTACCCACAACCTACCTAATGACTATGGCTGCCTAAATATGGCTCCCAATCAGAGACAACGATAGACAGCTGTCTCTAATTGAGAACCAATCCAGGCAACCATAGACTTACATAAACACCTACAATGAACACAACCCCATGAACTCTACAAACACCCCCTAGACAATACAAACACCCTAGACGAGACAAAAACACACAAACATCCCCCATGTCACACCCTGACCTAACTAAAATAATAAAGAAAACAAAGATAACTAAGGCCAGGGCGTGACACTTTGTTATTTTTGTATTTTGTCGTGTTCAATTTTATTAAACTATCATGGACACTTACCACGCTGCATTTTGGTCCTCTTCTCCTGCACCAGACGAGAATCGTTACAATCCTTCCCTTATTCTTCTTGGAGATGACTCTGTTCTTTCTACCAGCTAATATTGGTAGCAAAACCAGATTCATTAAATTGGCAGTCATTGCAACCAATAAATGCACAGCTATTATATGGAAGCAAGCAGCTGTGGATAATACAATTTACATAATACACCCTTTAAATTTCATGATGTCTGGGGGGATTTTTAGAAGCTTCTAGAGTCGTCACCTTAGCTGCCTCATTATCATTTTCTTCAAGAATGTATTATTATTATTTGTTTCTGCGTTGAATCGTTTATTTCCTAGTATTGGATGTGAAAGTCATTCTGTTTCGTTTTTTGTTGTTGTTAATCATTGAAGATAATACCGGTAGAGGGGAGGGAGGGGGGTGTTCCTGTGTTGGGGAGGGAGGGGGGTGTTCCAGTGTTGGGGAGGGAGGGGGGTGTTCCTGTGTTAGGGAGGGAGGGGGTGTTCCTGTGTTAGGGAGGGAAGGGGTTTGTACGATGTGCTCCCATGTAGCATGGTGTTGTGTGTAGGTGGAAGGAATAACGGGGCATTAACTGTGTCATATTTCGCTTATGATTGTTAAATTGTTAAAAAAAAATGCAAATATATTGTTTAAAAAAATTACAATGTATGGTGTAATTTTGGAGTCACTTTTATTGTAAATAAGAATATAATATGTTTCTAAACGCGTCTACATTAATGTGGATGCTACCACGGTTACAGATAGTCCTGAATGAATCGTGAATAATAATTAGTGAGAAAGTTAGACGCACAAATATCATACCCCCAAGACATGCTGGGCGGCAGGTAGCCTACTGGTTAGAGCGTTGGACTAGTAACCGAAAGGTTGCAAGATCGAATCCACGAGCTGACAAGGTGAAAATCTGTCGTTCTGCCCCTGAACAAGGCAGTTAACCCACTGTTTCTAGGCCGTCATTGAAAATAAGAATTTGTTCTTAACTGCCTTGTTAAATAAAGGTAAATACTCAAACAATACAATAACAGGGGAGATTGGTATGATCTTTGTGCGTCTGTCATGTTCTCCCTCATCATTATTCACGATTAATTTAGGATTATCTGTAATCATGGTATACTCCACATTAATGTAGAAGTGTTTAGAAATATATTCTGTTCTTATTTACAATAAAAGTAATTCCAAAATGAGCCTATACAAAATGACACGCGGGGCTGTGTTCCAAACCAACCAGTGTGCGTGATTCAGTTCCTCAATGGCAAAGCTAGGAGAGCTAAAAATAACACCTTATAGTTGAAGGCTATTTCCTGGAGTCAAAACAGTGCATTGAAATGACTAAGGAGCGGTGCACAGTCTGGAGAGGTGTGGTCACTTGGAGACACCAGTTAGTCCTCTCACTCAAACCCACAGTCTGGAGAGGTGTGGCCACTTGGAGACACCAGTCTGGAGAGGTGTGGTCACTTGGAGACACCAGTCAGTCCTCTCACTGAAACCCACAGTCTGTAGAGGTGTGGTCACTTGGAGACACCAGTCAGTCCTCTCACTCAAACCCACAGTCTGGAGAGGTGTGGCCACTTTGAGACACCAGTTAGTCCTCTCACTCAAACCCACAGTCTGGAGAGGTGTGGCCACTTGGAGACACCAGTTAGTCCTCTCACTCAAACTCACAGTCTGGAGAGGTGTGGTCACTTGGAGACACCAGTCTGGAGAGGTGTGGTCACTTGGAGACACCAGTTAGTCCTCTCACTAAAACCCACAGTCTGGAGAGGTGTGGGGCCACTTGGAGACACCAGTTAGTCCGCTCACTAAAACCCACAGTCTGGAGAGGTGTGTGGCCACTTGGAGACACCAGTTAGTCCTCTCACTCAAACCCACAGTCTGGAGAGGTGTGGGGCCACTTGGAGACACCAGTTAGTCCTCTCACTAAAACCCACAGTCTGGAGAGGTGTGGGGCCACTTGGAGACACCAGTTAGTCCTCTCACTAAAACCCACAGTCTGGAGAGGTGTGGGGCCACTTGGGGACACCAGTCAGTCCTCTCACTCAAACCCACAGTCTGGAGAGGTGTGGTCTCTTGGAGACACCAGTCAGTCCTCTCACTGAAACCCACAGTCTGGAGAGGTGTGGGGTCACTTGGAGACACCAGTCAGTCCTCTCACTGAAACCCACGGTCTGGAGAGGTGTGGTCACTTGGAGACACCAGTCAGTCCTCTCACTGAAACCCACAGTCTGGAGAGGTGTGGTCACTTGGAGACACCAGTCAGTCCTCTCACTCAAACCCACAGTCTGGAGAGGTGTGGTCACTTGGAGACACCAGTCAGTCCTCTCACTCAAACCCACAGTCTGGAGAGGTGTGGCCACTTGGAGACACCAGTCAGTCCTCTCACTCAAACCCACAGTCTGGAGAGGTGTGGCCACTTGGAGACACCAGTTAGTCCTCTCACTCAAACCCACAGTCTGGAGAGGTGTGGCCACTTGGAGACACCAGTTAGTCCTCTCACTCAAACCCACAGTCTGGAGAGGTGTGGCCACTTGGAGACACCAGTTAGTCCTCTCACTCAAACTCACAGTCTGGAGAGGTGTGGTCACTTGGAGACACCAGTTAGTCCTCTCACTCAAACCCACAGTCTGGAGAGGTGTGGCCACTTGGAGACACCAGTCTGGAGAGGTGTGGTCACTTGGAGACACCAGTTAGTCCTCTCACTAAAACCCACAGTCTAGAGAGGTGTGGGGCCACTTGGAGACACCAGTTAGTCCTCTCACTAAAACCCACAGTCTGGAGAGGTGTGGGGCCACTTGGAGACACCAGTTAGTCCTCTCACTCAAACCCACAGTCTGGAGAGGTGTGGGGCCACTTGGAGACACCAGTTAGTCCTCTCACTAAATCCCACAGTCTGGAGAGGTGTGGGGCCACTTGGAGACACCAGTTAGTCCTCTCACTAAAACCCACAGTCTGGAGAGGTGTGGGGCCACTTGGGGACACCAGTTAGTCCTCTCACTAAAACCCACAGTCTGGAGAGGTGTGGGGCCACTTGGAGACACCAGTTAGTCCTCTCACTAAAACCCACAGTCTAGAGAGGTGTGGGGCCACTTGGAGACACCAGTTAGTCCTCTCACTAAAACCCACAGTCTGGAGAGGTGTGGGGCCACTTGGAGACACCAGTCAGTCCTCTCACTCAAACTCACAGTCTGGAGACGTGTGGTCACTTGGAGACACCAGTCAGTCCTCTCACTGAAACCCACAGTCTGGAGAGGTGTGGCCACTTGGAGACACCAGTCAGTCCTCTCACTCAAACCCACAGTCTGGAGAGGTGTGGTCACTTGGAGACACCAGTCAGTCCTCTCACTCAAACCCACAGTCTGGAGAGGTGTGGTCACTTGGAGACACCAGTTAGTCCTCTCACTGAAACCCACAGTCTGGAGACACCAGTTAGTCCTCTCACTAAAACCCACAGTTTGGAGAGGTGTGGCCACTTGGAGACACCAGTCAGTTCTCTCACTCAAACCCACAGTCTGGAGAGGTGTGGCTACTTGGAGACACCAGTCAGTCCTCTCACGGAAACCCACAGTCTGGAGAGGTGTGGTCACTTGGAGACACCAGTCAGTCCTCTCACGGAAACCCACAGTCTGGAGAGGTGTGGCTACTTGGAGACACCAGTTAGTCCTCTCACTGAAACCCACAGTCTGGAGACACCAGTTAGTCCTCTCACTAAAACCCACAGTTTGGAGAGGTGTGGCCACTTGGAGACACCAGTCAGTTCTCTCACTCAAACCCACAGTCTGGAGAGGTGTGGTCACTTGGAGACACCAGTCAGTCCTCTCACTGAAACCCACAGTCTGGAGAGGTGTGGCCACTTGGAGACACCAGTCAGTCCTCTCACTCAAACCCACAGTCTGGAGAGGTGTGGGGCCACTTGGGGACACCAGTCAGTCCTCTCACTCAAACCCACAGTCTGGAGAGGTGTGGTCTCTTGGAGACACCAGTCAGTCCTCTCACTGAAACCCACAGTCTGGAGAGGTGTGGGGTCACTTGGAGACACCAGTCAGTCCTCTCACTGAAACCCACAGTCTGGAGAGGTGTGGGGTCTCTTGGAGACACCAGTCAGTCCTCTCACTGAAACCCACAGTCTGGAGAGGTGTGGGGTCACTTGGAGACACCAGTCAGTCCTCTCACTGAAACCCACGGTCTGGAGAGGTGTGGTCACTTGGAGACACCAGTCAGTCCTCTCACTGAAACCCACAGTCTGGAGAGGTGTGGTCACTTGGAGACACCAGTCAGTCCTCTCACTCAAACCCACAGTCTGGAGAGGTGTGGTCACTTGGAGACACCAGTCAGTCCTCTCACTCAAACCCACAGTCTGGAGAGGTGTGGCCACTTGGAGACACCAGTCAGTCCTCTCACTCAAACCCACAGTCTGGAGAGGTGTGGCCACTTGGAGACACCAGTTAGTCCTCTCACTCAAACCCACAGTCTGGAGAGGTGTGGCCACTTGGAGACACCAGTTAGTCCTCTCACTCAAACCCACAGTCTGGAGAGGTGTGGCCACTTGGAGACACCAGTTAGTCCTCTCACTCAAACTCACAGTCTGGAGAGGTGTGGTCACTTGGAGACACCAGTTAGTCCTCTCACTCAAACCCACAGTCTGGAGAGGTGTGGCCACTTGGAGACACCAGTCTGGAGAGGTGTGGTCACTTGGAGACACCAGTTAGTCCTCTCACTAAAACCCACAGTCTAGAGAGGTGTGGGGCCACTTGGAGACACCAGTTAGTCCTCTCACTAAAACCCACAGTCTGGAGAGGTGTGGGGCCACTTGGAGACACCAGTTAGTCCTCTCACTCAAACCCACAGTCTGGAGAGGTGTGGGGCCACTTGGAGACACCAGTTAGTCCTCTCACTAAATCCCACAGTCTGGAGAGGTGTGGGGCCACTTGGAGACACCAGTTAGTCCTCTCACTAAAACCCACAGTCTGGAGAGGTGTGGGGCCACTTGGGGACACCAGTTAGTCCTCTCACTAAAACCCACAGTCTGGAGAGGTGTGGGGCCACTTGGAGACACCAGTTAGTCCTCTCACTAAAACCCACAGTCTAGAGAGGTGTGGGGCCACTTGGAGACACCAGTTAGTCCTCTCACTAAAACCCACAGTCTGGAGAGGTGTGGGGCCACTTGGAGACACCAGTCAGTTCTCTCACTCAAACCCACAGTCTGGAGAGGTGTGGTCACTTGGAGACACCAGTCAGTCCTCTCACTGAAACCCACAGTCTGGAGAGGTGTGGCCACTTGGAGACACCAGTCAGTCCTCTCACTCAAACCCACAGTCTGGAGAGGTGTGGTCACTTGGAGACACCAGTCAGTCCTCTCACTCAAACCCACAGTCTGGAGAGGTGTGGTCACTTGGAGACACCAGTTAGTCCTCTCACTGAAACCCACAGTCTGGAGACACCAGTTAGTCCTCTCACTAAAACCCACAGTTTGGAGAGGTGTGGCCACTTGGAGACACCAGTCAGTTCTCTCACTCAAACCCACAGTCTGGAGAGGTGTGGCTACTTGGAGACACCAGTCAGTCCTCTCACGGAAACCCACAGTCTGGAGAGGTGTGGTCACTTGGAGACACCAGTCAGTCCTCTCACGGAAACCCACAGTCTGGAGAGGTGTGGCTACTTGGAGACACCAGTTAGTCCTCTCACTGAAACCCACAGTCTGGAGACACCAGTTAGTCCTCTCACTAAAACCCACAGTTTGGAGAGGTGTGGCCACTTGGAGACACCAGTCAGTTCTCTCACTCAAACCCACAGTCTGGAGAGGTGTGGTCACTTGGAGACACCAGTCAGTCCTCTCACTGAAACCCACAGTCTGGAGAGGTGTGGCCACTTGGAGACACCAGTCAGTCCTCTCACTCAAACCCACAGTCTGGAGAGGTGTGGTCACTTGGAGACACCAGTCAGTCCTCTCACTGAAACCCACAGTCTGGAGAGGTGTGGTCACTTGGAGACACCAGTCAGTCCTCTCGTCAGTCCTCTCACTGAAACCCACAGTCTGGAGAGGTGTGGACACTTGGAGACACCAGTCAGTCCTCTCACTGAAACCCACAGTCTGGAGAGGTGTGGCCATTTGGAGACACCAGTCAGTCCTCTCACTGAAACCCACAGTCTGGAGAGGTGTGGCCATTTGGAGACACCAGTCAGTCCTCTCACTGAAACCCACAGTCTGGAGAGGTGTGGCCACTTGGAGACACCAGTCAGTCCTCTCACTCAAACCCACAGTCTGGAGAGGTGTGGTCACTTGGAGACACCAGTCAGTTCTCTCACTCAAACCCACAGTCTGGAGAGGTGTGGTCACTTGGAGACACCAGTCTGGAGAGGTGTGGTCACTTGGAGACACCAGTCTGGAGAGGTGTGGCCACTTGGAGACACCAGTCAGTCCTCTCACTGAAACCCACAGTCTGGAGAGGTGTGGCCACTTGGAGACACCAGTCAGTCCTCTCACTCAAACCCACAGTCTGGAGAGGTGTGGCCACTTGGAGACACCAGTCAGTCCTCTCACTCAAACCCACAGTCTGGAGAGGTGTGGCCACTTTGAGACACCAGTTAGTCCTCTCACTCAAACCCACAGTCTGGAGAGGTGTGGCCACTTGGAGACACCAGTTAGTCCTCTCACTCAAACTCACAGTCTGGAGAGGTGTGGTCACTTGGAGACACCAGTCTGGAGAGGTGTGGTCACTTGGAGACACCAGTCTGGAGAGGTGTGGCCACTTGGAGACACCAGTCAGTCCTCTCACTGAAACCCACAGTCTGGAGAGGTGTGGCCATTTGGAGACACCAGTCAGTCCTCTCACTGAAACCCACAGTCTGGAGAGGTGTGGCCACTTGGAGACACCAGTCAGTCCTCTCACTCAAACCCACAGTCTGGAGAGGTGTGGCCACTTGGAGACACCAGTCAGTCCTCTCACTCAAACCCACAGTCTGGAGAGGTGTGGCCACTTGGAGACACCAGTCAGTCCTCTCACTCAAACCCACAGTCTGGAGAGGTGTGGTCACTTGGAGACACCAGTCAGTCCTCTCACTCAAACCCACAGTCTGGAGAGGTGTGGTCACTTGGAGACAAGAGTTAGTCCTCTCACTGAAACCCACAGTCTGGAGACACCAGTTAGTCCTCTCACTAAAACCCACAGTTTGGAGAGGTGTGGCCACTTGGAGACACCAGTCAGTTCTCTCACTCAAACCCACAGTCTGGAGAGGTGTGGCTACTTGGAGACACCAGTCAGTCCTCTCACGGAAACCCACAGTCTGGAGAGGTGTGGTCACTTGGAGACACCAGTCAGTCCTCTCACGGAAACCCACAGTCTGGAGAGGTGTGGCTACTTGGAGACACCAGTTAGTCCTCTCACTGAAACCCACAGTCTGGAGACACCAGTTAGTCCTCTCACTAAAACCCACAGTTTGGAGAGGTGTGGCCACTTGGAGACACCAGTCAGTTCTCTCACTCAAACCCACAGTCTGGAGAGGTGTGGCTACTTGGAGACACCAGTCAGTTCTCTCACTCAAACCCACAGTCTGGAGACGTGTGGTCACTTGGAGACACCAGTCAGTCCTCTCACTGAAACCCACAGTCTGGAGAGGTGTGGCCACTTGGAGACACCAGTCAGTCCTCTCACTCAAACCCACAGTCTGGAGAGGTGTGGTCACTTGGAGACACCAGTCAGTCCTCTCACTCAAACCCACAGTCTGGAGAGGTGTGGTCACTTGTAGACACCAGTTAGTCCTCTCACTGAAACCCACAGTCTGGAGACACCAGTTAGTCCTCTCACTAAAACCCACAGTTTGGAGAGGTGTGGCCACTTGGAGACACCAGTCAGTTCTCTCACTCAAACCCACAGTCTGGAGAGGTGTGGCTACTTGGAGACACCAGTCAGTCCTCTCACGGAAACCCACAGTCTGGAGAGGTGTGGTCACTTGGAGACACCAGTCAGTCCTCTCACGGAAACCCACAGTCTGGAGAGGTGTGGCTACTTGGAGACACCAGTTAGTCCTCTCACTGAAACCCACAGTCTGGAGACACCAGTTAGTCCTCTCACTAAAACCCACAGTTTGGAGAGGTGTGGCCACTTGGAGACACCAGTCAGTCCTCTCACTCAAACCCACAGTCTGGAGAGGTGTGGTCACTTGGAGACACCAGTCAGTCCTCTCACTGAAACCCACAGTCTGGAGAGGTGTGGTCACTTGGAGACACCAGTCAGTCCTCTCGTCAGTCCTCTCACTGAAACCCACAGTCTGGAGAGGTGTGGACACTTGGAGACACCAGTCAGTCCTCTCACTGAAACCCACAGTCTGGAGAGGTGTGGCCATTTGGAGACACCAGTCAGTCCTCTCACTGAAACCCACAGTCTGGAGAGGTGTGGCCATTTGGAGACACCAGTCAGTCCTCTCACTGAAACCCACAGTCTGGAGAGGTGTGGCCACTTGGAGACACCAGTCAGTTCTCTCACTCAAACCCACAGTCTGGAGAGGTGTGGTCACCTGGAGACACCAGTCTGGAGAGGTGTGGTCACTTGGAGACACCAGTCTGGAGAGGTTTGGCCACTTGGAGACACCAGTCAGTCCTCTCACTGAAACCCACAGTCTGGAGAGGTGTGGCCACTTGGAGACACCAGTCAGTCCTCTCACTCAAACCCACAGTCTGGAGAGGTGTGGCCACTTGGAGACACCAGTCAGTCCTCTCACTCAAACCCACAGTCTGGAGAGGTGTGGCCACTTTGAGACACCAGTTAGTCCTCTCACTCAAACCCACAGTCTGGAGAGGTGTGGCCACTTGGAGACACCAGTTAGTCCTCTCACTCAAACTCACAGTCTGGAGAGGTGTGGTCACTTGGAGACACCAGTCTGGAGAGGTGTGGTCACTTGGAGACACCAGTTAGTCCTCTCACTAAAACCCACAGTCTAGAGAGGTGTGGGGCCACTTGGAGACACCAGTTAGTCCTCTCACTAAAACCCACAGTCTGGAGAGGTGTGGGGCCACTTGGAGACACCAGTTAGTCCGCTCACTAAAACCCACAGTCTGGAGAGGTGTGGGGCCACTTGGAGACACCAGTTAGTCCTCTCACTCAAACCCACAGTCTGGAGAGGTGTGGGGCCACTTGGAGACACCAGTTAGTCCTCTCACTAAAACCCACAGTCTGGAGAGGTGTGGGGCCACTTGGAGACACCAGTTAGTCCTCTCACTAAAACCCACAGTCTGGAGAGGTGTGGGGCCACTTGGGGACACCAGTCAGTCCTCTCACTCAAACCCACAGTCTGGAGAGGTGTGGGGTCACTTGGAGACACCAGTCAGTCCTCTCACTGAAACCCACAGTCTGGAGAGGTGTGGTCACTTGGAGACACCAGTCAGTCCTCTCACTCAAACCCACAGTCTGGAGAGGTGTGGTCACTTGGAGACACCAGTCAGTCCTCTCACTCAAACCCACAGTCTGGAGAGGTGTGGTCACTTGGAGACACCAGTCAGTCCTCTCACTCAAACCCACAGTCTGGAGAGGTGTGGCCACTTGGAGACACCAGTCAGTCCTCTCACTCAAACCCACAGTCTGGAGAGGTGTGGGCCACTTGGAGACACCAGTTAGTCCCTCATCAAACCCCCCCCCAAACCCCCACCCAAGGGTCTGGAGAGGTGTGGCCACTTGGAGACACCAGTTAGTCCTCTCACTCAAACCCACAGTCTGGAGAGGTGTGGGGCCACTTGGAGACACCAGTTAGTCCTCTCACTAAAACCCACAGTCTGGAGAGGTGTGGGGCCACTTGGAGACACCAGTTAGTCCTCTCACTAAAACCCACAGTCTGGAGAGGTGTGGGGCACTTGGGACACACAGTCAGTCCTCTCACTCAAACCCACATGTCTGGAGAGGTGTGGGTCTCTGGAGACACCAGTCAGGTCCTCTCACTGAAACCACAGTCTGGAGAGGTGTGGGGTCACTTGGAGACAACCAGTCAGTCCTCTCACTGAAACCCACAGGTCTGGAGAGGTTGTGGTCCCTTGGAGAACACCAGTCAGTCCTCTCACTGAGCAAAACCCCACAGTCTGGAGAGTGTGGTCATTGGAGACACCCAGT